>NC_134890.1:34657969-34665469 GCF_041734735.1 Babylonia areolata | reverse complement strand
GCTGAAAGGTTTCTCCATCTGAGGTGCAGTCTGAAAGTTACAAAGAAATACATGCATGCACTCGAGGCCTGACTAAGCGCGTTGGGTTATGCTGCTGGTCAGGAATCTGCCTAGCAGATGTGGTGTAGCGTATATGGATTTGTCCCAACACAGTGACGCCTCCTTGAGAAATTGATTCTGAAACAGAAACCGCAGCGGCTGAGAAGCGTGGACACGTCAGTGGTTTCCATGGTTACCATGGGCTGTGAAGTAAATCAGCTCTGATCAGCAGTCCACGTCAGTGGTTTCCATGGTTACCATGGGCTGTGAAGTAAATCAGCTCTGATCAGCAGTCCACGTCAGTGGTTTCCATGGTTACCATGGGCTGTGAAGTAAATCAGCTCTGATCAGCAGTCCACGTCAGTGGTTTCCATGGTTACCATGGGCTGTGAAGTAAATCAGCTCTGACCAGCAGTCCACGTCAGTGGTTTCCATGGTTACCATGGGCTGTGAAGTAAATCAGCTCTGACCAGCAGTCCACGTCAGTGGTTTCCATGGTTACTCATGGGCTGTGAAGTAAATCAGCTCTGACCAGCAGTCCATGGGCTGTGAAGTAAATCAGCTCTGACCAGCAGTCCCCTGGTTCCCTACCCGCATCCCCCTCCCCAACCCCCCCCCACCCCCCGCCACACACACACACTGTGAGATGACAGCGACCAGTGGGCAGGCAGCCCATTGACCAGTAGATGTAGCCATGTCAGTGATGCAGCGCCCAGCCCTGCACGGGCGCAATAGCCGAATGGTGAAAGCGTTGGACTTTCAGTCTGAGGGTCCCGGGTTCGAATCACGGTGACGGCGCCTGGTGGGTAAAGGGTGGAGATTTTTCCGATCTCCCAGGTCAACATATGTGCAGACCTGCCAGTGCCTGTACCCCCTTCGTGTGTATACGCACGCAGAAGATCAAATACGCACGTTAAAAGTCTTGTAATCCATGTCAGAGTTCGGTGGGTTATGGAAACAAGAACATACCCAGCATGCACACCCCCGAAAACGGAGTATGGCTGCCTACATGGCGGGGGTAAATAAACAAAAAAGGTCATGCACGTAAAATGTTAAATGTTACATGTTTGTCTGAATATGTATGTGTGCGTGCCTGAAATCTGATTGAATGACACAGGAAACGAATGATGAGCGCCCAATGGCAGCCGTCAGTCGGCTCTACCCAGGTGGGCAGCCTGTTGTGTAAATGACCCCGTGTTTGTAAAGCGCTTAAAGCTTGGTCTCCGACCGAGGATAGGCGCTATATAAGTATCCATATCAATCAATCCAAAAAGGAAGTGGCGGCTGTAAAGCGACAGGGGCTGGCCATGACCGGTATCTCACGGGGCTGTACGGACCAAGCCGGATGCACGTGCCGTGTTCCTGCTGAGTCATCTGGGTGGCTGTGACTGGACTACTTGCTGCAGTAATACCCGGAACGTACCACACACCGATTTACTTACACTGTGGCGCTGTGGGATAACCTGTTGGAGCTGCCGCTGACCGGTTTTCTTTTTTCTTCTTCTTCTTCTTTTTTTTAAAATTATCTTTTATCATGTAATGAACTTCGAACCGAGAGTAGCTGTTTAGCCTTGTGGCGTTCCACACAGTATCATGGTTTATCTGTAGACTGTTTCTCTTACCGATGTAAGATCAACAGAACGTAATGCATAAAGCTGTTTAAATGAAACAAACCCATATTGCTTGTGGATTAGTACATAAAACAGTTTTTTTTAATGCTGACTTCAGTACATTATACTCCTTGTAAAATTCGCAGATAGACAGACGGACACACACACACGCGCGCGCTCGTGCTCACACACACACACACACACACACACACACACACACACACACGCTCCCCGCTGTGTGTGTGTGTGTGTGTGTGTGTGTGTGTGTGTGTGTGTGTGTGTGTGTGTGTGTGTGTGTGTGGAAAACGAAGACATCTTGGCCTGGATTTATGAATCTATTATTCTCTCTCTCTCTCAGTATATATATATATATATATATATATATATATATATATATATATATATAGAGAGAGAGAGAGAGAGAGAGAGAGAGAGAGAGAACGCAGGCAGTTTAACGCAAAGGCCACCAGCCTGTTCACCTGAGAACACGTACATATAAAGATAACGATAAAAAACAACAACAACAAACAAACAGCTAAGGACAAATCAGATTCAACAGTACTGGGAAAAAAAAAAAGATATTTGCTCGGGCACGTAGAGAGAGAGAGAGAGAGAGAGAGAGAGAGAGAGAGAGAGAGAGAGAGACAGACAGACAGACAGACAGACAGACAGACAGACAGACAGACGGACAGAGAGGCGCTGTATACAGTGCCGCAGAGAACGAGAGACAGACAGACAAACAGACGGATGGAAACAGAATGGATAGGATGGAAGACCGCATCACGTCAGGAAGAGCAGAACGATCCCCCCCCCTCCCCCCCACCAGCTCCTCCCCCCTCCCCCCGCCCCGTGTGCTGCAGACAGGAAGAGGGCGCCATCCCCCCCTCACCCCCCCACTCATCTCTCCTCTGTCCGCCTCCAGCCTTTGATGTTCTGCTCCGCTGAGCGCCGTGCAAGGGGCAGTAACTCTGCCCCCAAACCTCGTGCCGTCACTCACTGCTCCCCCTGCATCTCCCCCGCCAGTCTCTGCTGGCGTGTCAGATTATGACTCATAACCATGTTTTTTGCTCTTCTACAGATGTAAGGTGCAGGGGTGTGTTGATGAGGTATAAAGAGGTGGAGCAGGGCTGAGCAGGGTGTGAGTGTGAGAATTTCCCCCCCGTTGTAACCAGTGCTCTGCAAACCTGCTGACATTTAATTAAGTCTAGAAGGTGGCTTCAGATTGAAAAACTACCCACGTTTAAGTCTACAAGATGGTGAATTCCTTCAGAATAGGAGCAGTACTGTTGCATTCATCGTTGTGAACAAACCTGAACAACGACATTTCCCCATGAAAATCTCCACGCCACATTTTCTTCCCGTGAGTGAAATAAAGCATGGAATCTTCCGGTACCAGATAATTTGGACGTTTCCTTGTAAGCGTAACGTTATCCGCCACAATTATCTCATTATCGCTACTCGTTACACACTTTACGGAGTCAGATAATTTCTTTATCAGGCAGTGACACAATCATGGAATGACTGAAAAATGTACAACACTGAAAACAACCAGTAACTTTATTTTGTTAGATCTGTTACTGACAAACTTTTATTTTGTTAGATCTGTTATTGACAAACTTTTATTTTATTAGATCTGTTATTGACAAACTTTTATTTTGTTAGATCTGTTACTGACAAACTTTTATTTTGTTAGATCTGTTACTGACAAACTTTTATTTTGTTAGATCTGTTATTGACAAACTTTTATTTTGTTAGATCTGTTACTGACAAACTTTTATTTTGTTAGATCTGTTATTGACAAACTTTTATTTTGTTAGATCTGTTACTGACAAACTTTTATTTTGTTAGATCTGTTATTGACAAACTTTTATTTTGTTAGATCTGTTATTGACAAACTTTTATTTTATTAGATCTGTTATTGACAAACTTTTATTTTGTTAGATCTGTTACTGACAAACTTTTATTTTGTTAGATCTGTTATTGACAAACTTTGGTTCCCATGGACGCTGAACGGCGGTGCACTGAATGAAGACTGATTGAAGTTCGCATCTTTGAAGGAAACTGAGTGTCAGTAGAAATCCTCCTGAAAAAAAATCACGGAAATTAAAGCGCAACATTGTATAATTACATCACAAGAGAGAATTATATTGAGCTGTATCTGATCTCTTCAGGAAAACAGCATAGAAGAGCCCTGTGCAAACCTCCAGTGAATGCACGTGATCCCCGGGCGGAAAGGGCAGACACACAGGTGCACAAACAGAAACAGACATCTGGAGACCATCAACAAGCAGACACACACAGGAAACGACACGGAATGAAATTCTAATTTAGCAGGGAAATGAGATCGGTTACTGGCATATGCTGGGGCGTAAAAAGTGCAAACACATTAAGATGTAAAAGAAAAAATATTTATAAAGTTATTACCAAGAAAACATTGACATGAGGAAAGCATGAAATCCAGCAGAAACACACACACACACACACACACACACACACAGAAGGTGCATATAGCTCATGCATACACAAAAGAACAAAAAACAAGAGGCGGAAAAAAAGAGATAGAAACAAAATAAAATGAAAATAAAAAGGGGGTGTGGGTGAGAGTTAAAAAGAAAAGCCAAGCCAGTCCAAAGCATCAACCTCCCTTCACACACCACAGGCTCTGGGTGCACGCCAAACGTTCGGCAACTCTGCATGTTCTGCCACATTGGCTGTTTCGCTCCCTTGAACACAGCTGTAAGCCTCAGCATTGCTCCCTGAAAACCTGTCAGAAAGCGTTCACTGCTTGTCTGACATGTTTCACAGCCAGCTCTGTTCACTGTCTGACATGTTTCACAGCCAGCTCTGTTCACTGTCTGACATGTTTCACAGCCAGCTCTGTTCACTGTCTGACATGTTTCACAGCCAGCTCTGTTAACTGTCTGACATGTTTCACAGCCAGCTCTGTTAACTGTCTGACATGTTTCACAGCCAGCTCTGTTCACTGTCTGACATGTTTCACAGCCAGCTCTGTTCACTGTCTGACATGTTTCACAGCCAGCTCTGTTCACTGTCTGACATGTTTCACAGCCAGCTGTGTTCACTGTCTGACATGTTTCACAGCCAGCTCTGTTCACTGTCTGACATGTTTCACAGCCAGCTCTGTTCACTGCTTGTCTGACATGTTTCACAGCCAGCTCTGTTCACTGTCTGACATGTTTCACAGCCAGCTCTGTTCACTGTCTGACATGTTTCACAGCCAGCTGTGTTCACTGTCTGACATGTTTCATAGCCAGCTCTGTTAACTGTCTGACATGTTTCACAGCCAGCTCTGTTAACTGTCTGACATGTTTCACAGCCAGCTCTGTTAACTGTCTGACATGTTTCACAGCCAGCTCTGTTAACTGTCTGACATGTTTCACAGCCAGCTCTGTTCACTGTCTGACATGTTTCACAGCCAGCTGTGTTCACTGTCTGACATGTTTCACAGCCAGCTCTGTTCACTGCTTGTCTGACATGTTTCACAGCCAGCTCTGTTAACTGCTTGTCTGACATGTTTCACAGCCAGCTGTGTTCACTGTCTAACATGTTTCACAGCCAGCTCTGTTCACTGCTTGTCTAACATGTTTCACAGCCAGCTCTGTTCACTGTCTGACATGTTTCACAGCCAGCTCTGTTCACTGTCTGACATGTTTCACAGCCAGCTCTGTTCACTGTCTGACATGTTTCACAGCCAGCTGTGTTCACTGTCTGACATGTTTCACAGCCAGCTGTGTTCACTGTCTGACATGTTTCACAGCCAGCTGTGTTCACTGTCTGACATGTTTCACAGCCAGCTCTGTTCACTGTCTGACATGTTTCACAGCCAGCTCTGTTAACTGTCTGACATGTTTCACAGCCAGCTGTGTTCACTGTCTGATATGTTTCACAGCCAGCTCTGTTCACTGTCTGACATGTTTCACAGCCAGCTCTGTTAACTGTCTGACATGTTTCACAGCCAGCTCTGTTCACTGTCTAACATGTTTCACAGCCAGCTCTGTTCACTGTCTGACATGTTTCACAGCCAGCTCTGTTCACTGTCTGACATGTTTCACAGCCAGCTCTGTTAACTGTCTGACATGTTTCACAGCCAGCTCTGTTCACTGTCTAACATGTTTCACAGCCAGCTCTGTTAACTGTCTGACATGTTTCACAGCCAGCTGTGTTCACTGTCTGACATGTTTCACAGCCAGCTCTGTTCACTGTCTGACATGTTTCACAGCCAGCTGTGTTCACTGTCTGACATGTTTCATAGCCAGCTGTGTTCACTGTCTGATATGTTTCACAGCCAGCTCTGTTAACTGTCTGACATGTTTCACAGCCAGCTCTGTTCACTGTCTGATATGTTTCACAGCCAGCTCTGTTCACTGTCTGACATGTTTCACAGCCAGCTCTGTTCACTGTCTAACATGTTTCACAGCCAGCTGTGTTCACTGTCTGACATGTTTCACAGCCAGCTGTGTTCACTGTCTGACATGTTTCACAGCCAGCTGTGTTCACTGTCTGACATGTTTCACAGCCAGCTCTGTTCACTGTCTGACATGTTTCACAGCCAGCTCTGTTAACTGTCTGACATGTTTCACAGCCAGCTCTGTTCACTGTCTAACATGTTTCACAGCCAGCTCTGTTAACTGTCTGACATGTTTCACAGCCAGCTCTGTTCACTGTCTGACATGTTTCACAGCCAGCTGTGTTCACTGTCTGACATGTTTCACAGCCAGCTCTGTTCACTGTCTGACATGTTTCACAGCCAGCTCTGTTAACTGTCTGACATGTTTCACAGCCAGCTCTGTTCACTGTCTGACATGTTTCACAGCCAGCTCTGTTCACTGTCTGACATGTTTCACAGCCAGCTCTGTTAACTGTCTGACATGTTTCACAGCCAGCTCTGTTAACTGTCTGACATGTTTCACAGCCAGCTCTGTTAACTGTCTGACATGTTTCACAGCCAGCTCTGTTCACTGTCTGACATGTTTCACAGCCAGCTCTGTTCACTGTCTGACATGTTTCACAGCCAGCTCTGTTCACTGTCTAACATGTTTCACAGCCAGCTCTGTTCACTGTCTGACATGTTTCACAGCCAGCTGTGTTCACTGTCTAACATGTTTCACAGCCAGCTGTGTTCACTGTCTGACATGTTTCACAGCCAGCTCTGTTCACTGTCTGACATGTTTCACAGCCAGCTGTGTTCACTGTCTGACATGTTTCACAGCCAGCTCTGTTCACTGTCTGACATGTTTCACAGCCAGCTCTGTTCACTGTCTGACATGTTTCACAGCCAGCTGTGTTCACTGCTTGTCTGACATGTTTCACAGCCAGCTGTGTTCAATGTCTAACATGTTTCACAGCCAGCTGTGTTCACTGTCTAACATGTTTCACAGCCAGCTGTGTTCACTGTCTAATATGTTTCACAGCAAGCTCTGTTCACTGTCTAACATGTTTCACAGCCAGCTCTGCTCACAACAGGTCACGTGTCGTGTGACTGCTGCTCAAGTGGGGTGGGAGGTGGAGGGAAATGAGGACGGGGGTGGGTGGGTGGTGAATAGAGGAGGGTGTCAGGTGTGAGACAGTCAGAGGGGTGGGGGTGGGGGGTCAATAGAGGAGGGTGTCAGGTGTGAGACAGTCAGGGGGTGGGGGGTCAATAGAGGAGGGTGTCAGGTGTGAGACAGTCAGGGGGTGGGGGTGGGGGGTCAATAGAGGAGGGTGTCAGGTGTGAGACAGTCAGAGGTGGGGTGGGGGGTCAATAGAGGAGGGTGTCAGGTGTGAGACAGTCAGAGGGGTGGGGGTGGGGGGTCAATAGAGGAGGGTGTCAGGTGTGAGACAGTCAGGGGGT
>NC_134890.1:34647969-34652969 GCF_041734735.1 Babylonia areolata | reverse complement strand
CGTTTACTTATTTATTCATTTATTCATTCACTTATATATCTGTTTCTTTGTATGTTTATTTATTTATTTATTTATTCATATATTTATTATATTTAGTTGTTCATTTCATCTGATTTATGAATTCATTTATTTGTTTGTTTATTCATTCACCTATCTATCTATCTATCTATCTATCTATCTATCTATCTATCTATCTATCTATCTATCTATCTATCTATCTATTTTTAAGTTTAATCTTGTTCGCTTGGTTGGTTTGATCAGGTTTTGCAGTACAGGTGAAAACGAAGCCCACCAGAACGTACCAGTTGTGTGTCTAGTTGTTCCACATGCCGCCTCGTGGTATCGTCCTGCACACAGACTGTCTCCCGGACATCATCAGCTCAAAACATCGTCAGCAGCCCAACTTTTACCGGTTGTCGAAGACTTCATTCCACCAGTACCCTTCTGCAGGTCACAGCTGTCAAAACGATCCCTCTGTCTGCTTCATTGCCATTTTCAAAGTCAGGTTGTGTTGTGTTGTGTTGTGTTGTGTTGTGTTGTGCTGTGCTGTGTTGTGCTGTGCTGTGCTGTGCTGTGCTGTGCTGTGCTGTGCTGTGCTGTGCTGTGCTGTGCTGTTTTGCGTTGTGTTGTGTTGTGTTGTGTTGTGCTGTGCTGTGCTGTGCTGTGCTGTGCTGTGCTGTGCTGTGCTGTTTTGCGTTGTGTTGTGTTGTGTTGTGTTGTGCTGTGCTGTGCTGTGTTGTGTTGTGCTGTGCTGTGCTGTTTTGCGTTGTGTTGTGTTGTGTTGTGCTGTGCTGTGCTGTGTTGTGTTGTGCTGTGCTGTGCTGTGCTGTGTTGTGCTGTGTTGTGTTGTGTTGTGTTGTGTTGTGCTGTGCTGACCACACAGGCCACACAGACCAGGCTACACAGGTCACACATGCCAAGCTACACATACCAAGCTACACAGACCAGGCTACACACACCAGGCTACACAGGTCACACATGCCAAGCTACACATACCAAGCTACACAGACCAGGCTACACACACCAGGCTACACAGGTCACACATGCCAAGCTACACAGACCAGGCTACACAGGCCACACACGCTACACAGACCACATAGGCTATGCTACACAGACCAGGCCACACGGGCCAGGCTACACAGGTCACACAGACCAGGCTACACAGGCCAGGCTACACAGACCAGGCTACACAGGTCACACAGACCAGGCTACGCAGGTCACACAGACCAGGCTACACAGACCAGGCTACACAGGTCACACAGACCAGGCTACACAGACCAGGCTACACAGGTCACACAGACCAGGCTACACAGACCAGGCTACACAGATCATGCTACACAGGTCACATAGACCAGGCTACACAGACCAGGCTACACAGGTCACACAGACCAGGCTACACAGACCAGGCTACACAGATCATGCTACACAGGTCACATAGACCAGGCTACACAGGTCACACAGACCAGGCTACACAGACCAGGCTACACAGGTCACATAGACCAGGCTACACAGGCCACACAGACCATGTTACACAGACCATGCTACACAGGTCACATAGACCAGGCTACATAGACCAGGCTACACAGGTCACATAGACCAGGTTACACAGGCCAGGCTACACAGGCCACACAGGCCAGGCTACACAGGCTACACAGACCAGGCTACACAAGCCATTCAGGCTCACAGGCTACACAGGCACACGGTATGACGACTCCACTTCCGGAAGACTGTCAAATATTCGGAACATCTCCGGCATCCATCATGTCACACAACTGACTACTGTTAGCCTTCATGTGTGAGTGTGGAAAACACAGCAAGTGACTGGCGGCTTCAAAGCATGTTTGATGTAATGAGCACTGAGCTGACGTCACTGCTGATGGACAGCACGCTCTGTTTGTCAGGGACAAACTATTACTGCATCCAAAATATTCCCTGGTATATACCCACTCACAGACGTCAAACAAAATCCAGCAAAGACGAACAACAACAACAACAACACCGACAACGCGCCACGCCCACCAGTACCGATCAATTCACTCCTGGTTCCAGCTGATGCTATCAATGAAAGCAATAAGAGAAAGGATGGGTGTATGGAGACACTGACAGGGGAAAGCTGGCTCTCTCAGGAGCCAAATAAACACCTTGTCACATTGCACTGATAGCCATCCACTTTCTGACGGAAAGTCCTCCACACTAAACTGGCCCATGGCGTTTGATAAGATTGACCGGTGCCGCCCTTCGACTGTAGAACAAAGCTGCTATACTATACTATACTATACTATACTATACTATACTATACTATACTATAGTGCACTGAACTACACTACACTACACTACTACAAGATACTTGGGGCCAGATCCGTTGACTACAAAAAAGGTCAGAGTGGACAGCTTGTAGTCTATTCGATCAGAAACAGGCAACCAGTGGAGAGACTGAAGGAGAGGAGAAACATGGTCAAATTTAGAAGCTGTGCAGATGAGTCTGGCAGCGTTATTCTGAATTCGCTGGAGTCTGTCTAATAGATATTTGGGAAGGCCGGCCAAAAGAGAGTTGCAGTAATCCAGTCTTACAAGTGTCTTGGTTGCATCGGTTGAAAGATAGTGGCGGATAGAACTGATTCTACGCAGTTCCAAACTGGCAACTTTACAGTTATTCGAAAATGTACTGTTGGAAGGAAAGAGACTGGTCTAGGATTACACCAAGACTGCAAACAGAAGGAGAAAGTGAAACAGGTGTGCTGTTGATCAGAACAGAGTCAGGAAAGGAAGGATGTTGACGAAATTTCTTTGGACAGGCTATCATAAATTCAGTCTTACCATCATTTAGTTGCAGCTTGTTGAGAGTCATCGAGTCCTTTAGGCCAGCAATGCACTCCCGTGTTTGAGTCACCAGTGCATCAATTTCATCTGTGGAGGCCGACTGATAAAGTTGAGTGTCTTCAGCAAAGCTGTCATGCGACATCGCATGATGACTGATGACATCCGACACAGGAGCCGCATACAGCACGAAAAGAACAGGACCTAGGACAGACCCCTGCGGGACACCATATTTTAAGGCGGATACTCTAGAGTATCTACCATTTACACACACTTTCTGTGTACGATCTGACAGGTAAGACGTGATCCATGCTAGTGCAGTGTCACGAATACCAAAGGAAGTTTTAAGTCTGTTCAAGAGGATAGAGTGGTCGATAGTGTCAAAAGCTGCTGACACGTCTAAGAGAGCGAGAACAGATATCTTATCCTCATCAAATCCAGAAAGCACAACTCTCTCTCTATCTGTCTCTGTCTGTCTGTCTGTCTGTCTGTCTCTCTCTCTCTCTCTCTCTCTGTCTCTGTGTCTCTCTGTGTCTCTCTCACACACAACCAAACCAACCCTCTGTGGAGCTCGAACCGCCGTCCTCCCTGCCGTTGTTCCGCAACGATAACCACTTCACCATGGTGCAACACATCATGACGATAACCACTTCACCATGGTGCAACACATGACGATAACCACTTCACCATGGTGCAACACATCATGACGATAACCACTTCACCATGGTGCAACACATCATGACGATAACCACTTCACCATGGTGCAACACATGACGATAACCACTTCACCATGGTGCAACACATGACGATAACCACTTCACCATGGTGCAACACATCATGACGATAACCACTTCACCATGGTGCAACACATCATGACGATAACCACTTCACCATGGTGCAACACATCATGACGATAACCACTTCACCATGGTGCAACACATGACGATAACCACTTCACCATGGTGCAACACATGACGATAACCACTTCACCATGGTGCAACACATCATGACGATAACCACGTCACCATGGTGCAACACATGACGATAACCACTTCACCATGGTGCAACACATGACGATAACCACTTCACCATGGTGCAACACATCATGACGATAACCACTTCACCATGGTGCAACACATCATGACGATAACCACGTCACAGTGGTGCAACACATGACGATAACCACTTCACCATGGTGCAACACATGACGATAACCACGTCACCATGGTGCAACACATCATGACGATAACCACGTCACAGTGGTGCAACACATCATGACGATAACCACTTCACCATGGTGCAACACATGACGATAACCACGTCACCATGGTGCAACACATGACGATAACCACTTCACCATGGTGCAACACATGACGATAACCACTTCACCATGGTGCAACACATGACGATAACCACTTCACCATGGTGCAACACATCATGACGATAACCACTTCACCATGGTGCAACACATGACGATAACCACTTCACATTGGTGCAACACATCATGACGATAACCACGTCACCATGGTGCAACACATGACGATAACCACTTCACCATGGTGCAACACATCATGACGATAACCACTTCACCATGGTGCAACACATCATGACGATAACCACTTCACCATGGTGCAACACATGACGATAACCACTTCACCATGGTGCAACACATCATGACGATAACCACTTCACCATGGTGCAACACATGACGATAACCACTTCACCATGGTGCAACACATCATGACGATAACCACTTCACCATGGTGCAACACATCATGACGATAACCACTTCACCATGGTGCAACACATGACGATAACCACTTCACCATGGTGCAACACATCATGACGATAACCACGTCACCATGGTGCAACACATCATGACGATAACCACTTCACCATGGTGCAACACATGACGATAACCACTTCACCATGGTGCAACACATCATGACGATAACCACTTCACCATGGTGCAACACATCATGACGATAACCACTTCACCATGGTGTAACACATCATGACGATAACCACTTCACCATGGTGCAACACACCATGACGATAACCACTTCACCATGGTGCAACACATGACGATAACCACTTCACCATGGTGCAACACATCATGACGATAACCACTTCACCATGGTGCAACACATCATGACGATAACCACTTCACCATGGTGCAACAC
>NC_134890.1:34602969-34642969 GCF_041734735.1 Babylonia areolata | reverse complement strand
ATATGTGTACACCTATAGATGTCTGTGTGAGGAACTACTGAGATATATGTGTACACCTATAGATGTCTGTTGCAGGAAGCACTGAGATATATGTGTACACCTATAGATGTCTGTGGTAGGAAGCACTGAGATATATGTTGACACCTATAGATGTCTGTGGTAGGAAGCACTGAGATATATGTTGACACCTATAGATGTCTGTGGTAGGAAGCACTGAGATATATGTTGACACCTATAGATGTCTGTGGTAGGAAGCACTGAGATATATGTGTACACCTATAGATGTCTGTGGTAGGAAGCACTGAGATATATTTTAACACCTATAGATGTCTGTGGTAGGAAGCACTGAGATATATGTGTACACCTATAGATGTCTGTGGTAGGAAGCACTGAGATATATGTGTACACCTATAGATGTCTGTTGCAGGAAGCACTGAGATATATGTGTACACCTATAGATGTCTGTGGTAGGAAGCACTGAGATATATGTGTACACCTATAGATGTCTGTGGTAGGAAGCACTGAGATATATGTTGACACCTATAGATGTCTGTGGTAGGAAGCACTGAGATATATTTTAACACCTATAGATGTCTGTAGGAGGAAGCAAGCAAGACTCGCCGTGTGCTGAAACCAGCTGACAGGAAAACAGTGGGTGGAGTTTGGGGGTACAAACAGAAATCACGGTCATACCAGTGGAAATCAGTGTGTCAGGCAGCAAGGTGTGTGAGGGGATGGGTTGCTGGCAGCAAGGTGTGTGACGGGTTGGGAGCAAGGTGTGTGACGAGTTGGGTTGCTGGCAGCAAGGTGTGTGACGAGTTGGGAGCAAGGTGTGTGACGAGTTGGGTTGCTGGCAGCAAGGTGTGTGACGAGTTGGGAGCAAGGTGTGTGACGAGTTGGGTTGCTGGCAGCAAGGTGTGTGACGAGTTGGGAGCAAGGTGTGTGACGAGTTGGGTTGCTGGGAGCAAGGTGTGTGACGGGTTGGGAGCAAGGTGTGTGAGGGGTTGGGAGCAAGGTGTGTGACGAGTTGGGAGCAAGGTGTGTGACGAGTTGGGAGCAAGGTGTGTGACGAGTTGGGTTGCTGGCAGCAAGGTGTGTGACGAGTTGGGTTGCTGGGAGCAAGGTGTGTGACGAGTTGGGAGCAAGGTGTGTGACGAGTTGGGTTGCTGGGAGCAAGGTGTGTGACGGGTTGGGAGCAAGGTGTGTGACGGGTTGGGAGCAAGGTGTGTGACGGGTTGGGAGCAAGGTGTGTGACTGGGAGCAAGGTGTGTGACGGGTTGGGAGCAAGGTGTGTGACGGGTTGCTGGCAGCAAGGTGTGTGACGGGTTGGGAGCAAGGTGTGTGACGGGTTGCTGGCAGCAAGGTGTGTGACGAGTTGGGTTGCTGGCAGCAAGGTGTGTGAGGGGATGGGGGTTGGGGGGAGGGGAGAGGGGAAAGGAAGTCTGACATTTCCTGAGTTTCAAGGCAACATTGTGTCTGTAAAGGTCGGGCCGGCACCGGCGGACATCTTGTTGCCATTTTGCTACACGGCAGGACGAACAATGCCTGCTGTTTCTTTGGCTGGCTTTCTGTCTCTCCACATTTCTCTCTCTGTCTCTCCACATTTCTCTCTCTGTCTGTCCACATTTCTCTCTCTCTGTCTGTCCACATTTCTCTCTCTGTCTGTCCACATTTCTCTCTCTGTCTCTCCACATTTCTCTCTCTCTCTCTCTCTCTCTCTCTCTCTCTCTCTCTCTCTCCACATTTCTCTCTCTGTCTCTCCACATTTCTCTCTCTCTGTCTGTCCACATTTCTCTCTCTGTGTCTCTCCACATTTCTCTCTCTGTGTCTCTCTACATTTCTCTGTCTCTCCACATTTCTCTCTCTCTCTCTCTCTCTCTCTCTCCACATTTCTCTCTCTGTCTCTCCACATTTCTCTCTCTCTCTCTCTCTCTCTCTCTCTTTCTCTCTCCACATTTCTCTCTCTGTCTGTCCACATTTCTCTCTCTGTGTCTCTCCACATTTCTCTCTCTCTGTCTCTCTACATTTCTCTGTCTCTCCACATTTCTCTCTCTCTCTCTCTCTCTCTCTCTCTCTTTCTCTCTCCACATTTCTCTCTCTGTCTCTCCACATTTCTCTCTCTGTCTCTCCACATTTCTCTCTCTGTGTCTCTTCAGTCTTTATGTGTCTCTCTCTGTCCGTCCGTCTGTCTGTCTGTCTGATGTAGTTTGCCGGTAAGTGCACTGAGTATTGAACCGTTTGTCATCAGGTGATGTTGTTTGCCGGTAAGTGCACTGAGTATTGAACCGTTTGTCATCAGGTGATGTTGTTTGCTGGTGAGTGCGGTACATAATAATAATAATGATAATAATAATAATAATGATATTTATATAGCGCTGAATCTTGTGCATAGACAAATCAAAGTGCTTTCGCACCAGTCATTCACACGCATGCATAACTCTAAAACTGGAGAAACTGAAGACAAGGAAGAGGCAGGGAAGGGGGGCTATTTTGGGAAGAGGTGGGTTTTAAGGCCAGACTTGAAAGAGCTGAGTGTGGAGACTTGACGAAGCGAAAGAGGAAGTTCATTCCAATTGCAAGGTCCAGAGACAGAGAAAGAACGGCGGCCAACAGTCGAGAGTTTGAATCTGGGAATGCGTAAGCAGAGTGGATCCGAAGCTGATCGTAGTGAGCGAGATGGAGTGTAGAGGTGAAGGCAGCCACAGAGATAGGAAGGGGGTGATTTGTGAATACATTTGTAGCATAGAGTGCTGGTCTTGTACTTTATTCTGTGTGAGACAGGGAGAGGTTCGTGTCATGGGTGCTGTGCACATGGAGTCCCTTTGGTCACCAAGGGGGAAGGGGGTAGGGGAAAAAAGGGGGGGGGGGCGTGGGGGGTAAAGGGGGCGGAATATATATATATATATATATATATATAGAGAGAGAGAGAGAGAGAGAGATGGGGGAGGGGCTGAGGGGGGGTCGTTTCTCTATACTTACTTTCTTGTTATTTTTTTGTTAAAAAAACCTTTTATTTCTATAAGTGTTCTGAACTTACGAGGGTCATTCAACAAATAAGGTGAATTTTTCGGTATAAGGACTTCTAATACAGATAGAAGCTTACTTTTTTTCTTTTTTTTGTTTTACTTCTTTTTCACATGGATTTAATTTGTTTTGCAGATTAAAAAAAATCTTTGAGAGTTTTGGCGATTAACAAAGATGGCCGACCAAGAAGCATGCTCCAGGATTGAACAGCGGTCAGTTATCAAGTTTTTGGTTGCTGAAGGGTGCAAACCAGTTGAAATTCATAGGAGAATGTCACCTGTGTATGGTGCCACATGTTTCAGCCGAAAAAATGTCTACAAGTGGGCTAAATTGTTTAAAGAAGGACGGAGCAGTGTTGAGGATGAAGACAGGCCTGGAAGGCCTACAGAAGTTTCACCTGTTTGGTCCCTTGAAAGCGTTCACGAGAGGCACGAAGTTTGAAAGTGACGATGAAGTCAAAAGTGTTGTGAGCGACTGGCTGAGACATCAGTCCAAAGATTTTTACGCTGAGGGAATACGGAAGCTTGTGCACAGATGGGAAAAGTGTGTGACAGTGCTGGGAGACTACGTTGAAAAAAAAAGAAAAAAGTAAGCTTCTATCTGTATTAGAAGTCCTTATACCGAAAAATTCACCTTATTTATTGAATGACCCTCGTATTTAGCCTTGCGCCGGAGCATTGCTCTGGCGTCAAAACTGGTCTCATTGTGACAATGTTCCTGTTTCTACATTTACATACACCTGAAGGACAGGGAACTGATTTCTACAGTATTTCTGGATGCTAGCTCACGTCATTCAGAGGAAAATCAGCAGACCTGTATTTTCTGCATCAACACGGTTTTGAAGCCTGCCACACACGCCAGTATTTTCTCGCCCTCCACTAGACCTTGAGTGGTGGTCTGGACGCTAGTCATTTCCGACCATTCCGGGCCAGGGCACCAAATCTGGCTGGGGGTCTCTATCGTCGTTTTCTGACCTGTCAAAAGCAAACGTCCCTGTCTTTGAAATTTTCTCTTCAAATCGCACATTTCTTGGAAAAAAAAAGCATCGTAAGCCTTTCAAAGAAATCACCGAGAAAGAGAAGCTGACACTGACATACTTTATCATTATTCAAGGAGGAAGGTGGCAGAATGGTTAAGACACTCAGCTGCCAATACACAGAGTCCGTGAGGGTGTGAGTTCCAATCCCGCTCTCGCCCTTTCTCCCGAGTTTGACTGGAAAATCAAACTGAGCGTCTAGTCTCTCGGATGAGACGATAAACCGAGGTCCCGTGTGCAGCACACACTTGACGCACTGAAAAAGAACCCACGGCAACAAAAGTGTTGTCCTCTGGCAGATTTATGTAGAAAGAAATCCACTCTGATAGGTACACCAATATATAAGCATGCACTCAAGGCCTGACAAGCGCGTTGGGTTATGCTGCTGTCAGGCATCTGCCAAGCAGATGTGGTGTGGCGTATATGGATTTGTTCGAACGCAGTGACGCCTCCTTCAGAAACTGAAACTGTACATTCAGTAGTTTAGCACATTGACAAAGATTTTTTGGGGGTGGGGTGTGGGGGTGGTGGTCGAGGAGGGGTGGGGGGGTATAATAAATCTATTCAATAACAATAATCACCAACAGAGCTCAACCATCTCATAGACAAGCGAACCGTCTCGCACGTGCCCAACACACACACACACACACACACACACACACACACACACACACACACACACACACACACACACACACAGGTGAGACAACTCGGGCTGGTGAAGTGGAATGTCACTGGGTTCTAAATGATCATTGCGCAGTCTCTTGCAAAGGTCTTCTGGTTTTCTTCACAACGAACTGACCACGACACTGTCAAAGGTCTTCTGGTTTTCTTCACAACGAACTGACCACGACACTGTCAAAGGTCTTCTGGTTTTCTTCACAACGAACTGACCACGACACTGTCAAAGGTCTTCTGGTTTTCTTCACAATGAACTGACCACGGCACTGTCAAAGGTCTTCTGGTTTTCTTCACAACGAACTGACCACGACACTGTCAAAGGTCTTCTGGTTTTCTTCACAACGAACTGACCACGTCACTGTCAAAGGTCTTCTGGTTTTCTTCACAACGAACTGACCACGACACTGTCAAAGGTCTTCTCTGGTTTTCTTCACAATGAACTGACCACGACACTGTCAAAGGTCTTCTCTGGTTTTCTTCACAATGAACTGACCACGACACTGTCAACGTGTCTTCCATGTGGAAGACCTGGAAAGACTGAGTATCCTGTCCATGCTCAGCACCAGAGGAGAGAGAGAGGACGTGACATGACTCAGCACCAGAGGAGAGAGAGAGGACGTGACATGACTCAGCACCAGAGGAGAGAGAGAGGACGTGACATGACTCAGCACCAGAGGAGAGAGAGAGGACGTGACATGACTCAGCACCAGAGGAGAGAGAGAGGACTCAGCACCAGAGGAGAGAGAGAGGACGTGACATGACTCAGCCCCCTTCCCCTCCCAGCTCTGCCTCTCAACGTCCATGTTTATCAGGCATCGTGGCTTTCCTTCCCCTGTCTTGTAGAAAAACACAAATGGCAGATTCGGTCAGGTGTTGGACTTGTGACCCAGTGATCACCAGTGATCAGGGTTCCAGGCCCCGTTTCGGCATGGTGTTGTGTCCTTGGGAAAGGCACTTTACTCCGATTGTCCTCACTCCAGTCAGGTGTGAACAGGTACCTGACAGGCCGGGGAAGGCTAAAGCGGTGGAGGCCCCGCCTTCCAGTGCCAAGTCCTCGACAACGTTGATGTAGATTCACTGCTCCGATAGCCACGAAAGTCGATAGGAACTCGACCTTCAACTTTGACTGTTAACCTCCGAGGGCAAACTGACACCAGATTTGCTCCATTTGCAGATTCGCGATTATTGCTTTGGTCTGTGGAGTGATGGACACTAGCAGTGGTGTGGGTGCTAGTCTTTCCGATGAAACGATAACCCGAGGTGCCGTAGGCATCATACCCAGGTTTCTGAAGTTCGTTTTTTTGTTGTTGTTTTTTTCTCCATAAAATAACATGCTACAAATAACAGGCTACACAATCCTGGTCATAGTCACATCACCCAGCACTCCTGTTGGCAGCCAGTCCTGAAATCAGAAACACTCAGTTCGCAACGTCCTGCTGCTACCTCCATAGGTGTTTCACCATTTGGAACCGCCCACTCCCACCATTTTTTTCTTCTCTTTTTTTGTATTATTGATTTTTACCTTTTCCTCTTTCCATCCTGTACTATATAATGATGGAGCGTTCCCGTACGCCACCCCCCTAAAGCCCTCACCTACTCCACCACCCTTCTATCTCCCCTTCCCTTGACCCCCCACCCCCTTCCCTGCCCCCCCACCCCCTCCCCTCCATACCACCCCTTAAAGCCCCCCCCCCACCTACTCCACCACCCTTCTATCTCCCCCTCCCTTGACCCCCCCCTTTCCTGCCCCCCTCCTCCAACCCACCCCTTAAAGCCCCCCCCCCCCACCTTCTCCACCACTCTTCTATCTCCCCCACCCTTGACAACCGTCCCCCCTTTCCTGCCCCCCCCCCTCCTCCTTTTTCTCCCGACGTTGTTTCTGTGACTTGCTGCCTTTCATTGGCCAGTGCCTTGCCGCGTGGCCCCGACAGCCCGTTATGGGAGGTGAAAGGGGAGGAAGTCAACCGGCGGGAGGGAGTAAGGGGGGAGTGGGGCTGTGGGGGGGAGAGGCGGGGTGTTTTTTTTTTTGTTAGGGGGAGGGTGGGGGGTGGAGGGGCACAAGTGGTAGAAGGAAGCGTAGAGCTGGGAGGAGTGGGGATGGTGGAGGTGGGGGGCGTTAGGAGGGTGGAGTGGGTGGGAGGAGGGTGAGGGAGAGTAGGGAGGGGAAGGGTGGGGGCGTGGGTGTGTGGGGGTGACGAGGTATGTTGGAAAAAAACAACAACTGGTGTCGCTTTTGTGTGGAAGGCGCCGCCGCTGCAGTCTTTCTTCTTTCTTTCTTTGCTTTTTTTCTTCTTTCTTTCTTTGCTTTTTTTCTTCTTTCTTTCTTTGCTTTTTTGTGGGGAGGGTGGGGGCACGGTGCCGCGTAACGTATGGTGTGACGTTTTATTGGGTCTGGAACGGCAAGTGTGGAAAGGATTGTTGGGTGATGGGGTAGGTTTTTTCCCTCCTTTTATCTATTTTCCTCCGTGTGTGTGTGTGTGTGTGTGTGTGTGTGTGTGTGTGTGTGTGTGTGTGTGTGTGTGTGTGTGTGTGTGTTGTGTGTGTGTTGTGTGTGTGTGTGTGTGTGTGTGTGTGTGTGTGTGTGTGCGTGACAAAAAGTAGGGGAGACAGAAGGAATCTGGACTCAGTGCAGAAGTTGACCCCTGATGTCCGAGGCCTCAGTCCCTGGACCTGAGTACTGTGTGTCAGGAAGCAGGAGGGTGGCAGAGTGGTTAAGACCCTTATCATCCAATGCAGTGTTTGTCAGGGCCTGGGTTCCAATCCCGGTGTCGCTCTCTCTGGGAGGAGGGGAGTTTGGTCAAAGGTCCCGTACTTGAGACTGTAGACGTCTGACTGAGCAATGAGTTTCACACTGGAGTGTTAGTGTCTGTCAATGACTGAATGGAAGGCAGGAGAGGAGGAGCTGTGTGGTGATTCAGAGGAAACAGGATGGAAGGAGGCTGGAAGCAAGGATGAACATTTCACATAAATGAAAGTACAATGGAAGAAAAAGGGAAGTGGTTAACCTAACTAGAAAACAACAACAACTGATCATACAGGTAAAACAATAAAAAAAAAGAAAGAAAAAGAAATAAAAGGCACCAGTCTTTCCTGTGACTGGGCGGTACAGACTTTCTGAGGGCAAAGCTTCATTGACATCAGTCCGAACGGGAGTTCCTCCAGCAGGTAACATTAAAAGTTCGAACGCAGCCTGGAAAAATATCACGGTGTGTTGTGAAAGAGGCGTGAGGTTAAAGGGTTGACACAACACCACATTACACCACATTACACCACATCACACCACACAACACCACATTACACCACATTACACCACACAACACCACATCACACCACACAACACCACATTACACCACACAACACCACATTACACCACATTACACCACACAACACCACATTACACCACATCACACCACATTACACCACACAACACCACACAACACCACATTACACCACACAACACCACATTACACCACACAACACCACATTACACCACACAACACCACATCACACCACATCACATCACATCACACCACATCACACCACACAACACCACATTACACCACATCACACCACATTACACCACACAACACCACATTACACCACACAACACCACATCACACCACATTACACCACACAACACCACATTACACCACACAACACCACACAACACCACATTACACCACACAACACCACATTACACCACACAACACCACATTACACCACATCACATCACATCACACCACATTACACCACACCACACAACACCACATTACAACACATCACACCACATTACACCACACAACACCACATTACACCACACAACACCACATTACACCACATTACACCACCACAATGACGACTCGTTCAGCTCGCAGCGGATCTTCCTGTTTTTCTTTTTTCCTTTTCTTTTGTTTTCTTTTTCTTTTTTATCTGTCGGGTGTCCGCGATTCAAACCCAGCAACAGTTTGACTGCTGCCAGACTGACGCTCACACCACCTGACCCAACAGTCTGACTGCTGCCAGACTGACGCTCACACCACCTGACCCAACAGTCTGACTGCTGCCAGACTGACGCTCACACCACCTGACCCAACAGTCTGACTGCTGCCAGACTGACGCTCACACCACCTGACCCAACAGTCTGACTGCTGCCAGACTGACGCTCACACCACCTGACCCAGCAACAGTCTGATTGCTGCGAGACTGACGCTCACACCACCTGACCCAGCAACAGTCTGACTGCTGCCAGACTGACGCTCACACCACCTGACCCAGCAACAGTCTGATTGCTGCCAGACTGACGCTCACACCACCTGACCCAACAGTCTGACTGCTGCCAGACTGACGCTCACACCACCTGACCCAACAGTCTGACTGCTGCCAGACTGACGCTCACACCACCTGACCCAACAGTCTGACTGCTGCCAGACTGACGCTCACACCACCTGACCCAGCAACAGTCTGACTGCTGCCAGACTGACGCTCACACCACCTGACCCAGCCAGGCACCAAATACCAGGCGTGCTTGTGTCTTTCTTTTCCTGATCAAGGATTGGGGAGGGGAGGGGGGGACGAAGATCACAAAAGAGGGGGCTGGGGGGGGGGGGGCTGTGGGGGCTGGGGTGGCGGGTGGAAGAAGTGAAGTGTGGAGGAGGAGGGGGAGGGCGGGGGGGTGGGGGGTGGGGGGCAGAATGGGGGTGAAGGAAAGATGGACAGTAAGGACTGAGGGAGGTGTCTGACCACTGGTCATCCAGAAAAAAACTCATCCTTTACCGGAGGCTCAATCCCCTCCCCCTTCCCCTCCCAGCCCCTCCACTGGTCAGTGTGTGGGAGGGGGCAGGACCTTCAGGCCTGGAACACCCCTTGTTCCCCCTTTGTCTGAGGTCCTGTCTCCAGTTTGACCCTGTGTAAAGGGAGTCCCCTGGACATTTTCTTTATGGTTTTTGTTTTGTTTTGTTTTGCTTTTGTTTTCGTTTTCGAAAAAAAAAACCCAAAAACCTTGGCAAAGTAGTCCGGTTGCCAAATGATTGATTGGCATGACCTGAAACATTGGGCTCATAACTGTACGTTAACAGACATGACCTGAAACGTTGGGCTCATAACTGTACGTTAACTGACATGACCTGAAACGTTGGGCTCATAACTGTACGTTAACTGACATGACCTGAAACGTTGGGCTCATAACTGTAAGTTGCAAGTTTGGGGAGAAAGGAAAGAGTTGTTGCAGTGGCCTCTGAAAACACCAGTCAGGAAAATAATGGGAGTTGCAGATTATTCTGAGGTATCTTTTTACACACTTTGAGCTTAGATCTTCATTAATGGTGTATGGACTAGCACTGTATCGTCTGTTCTTGTTGTTTGGCTGTTCGCTGTGTCAGTCGGGCAACACTGTTGTCACCAAACTATGGCGAGATAAAAATGAAATAAAAATTAAAAAAGAAAAGATAACAAGTTTCCATTAATTTACAAGATGACGTAGATGCGATGTCCTTAGGGTAGTTCGGTCCTTACAACGAACGATCTGCATGAGTGTGTGGACTGAGGAGGGTGGACATGACGAGGTGAGGGAGACAGGAGGGTGGACATGACGAGGTGAGGGAGACAGGAGGGTGGACATGACGAGGTGAGGGAGACAGGAGGGTGGACATGACGAGGTGAGGGAGACAGGAGGGTGGACATGACGAGGTGAGGGAGACAGGAGGGTGGACATGACGTGGTGAGGGAGACAGGGACAGGAGGGTGGACATGACGTGGTGAGGGAGACAGGAGGGTGGACATGACGAGGTGAGGGAGACAGGAGGGTGGACATGACGAGGTGAGGGAGACAGGAGGGTGGACATGACGAGGTGAGGGAGACAGGAGGGTGGACATGACGTGGTGAGGGAGACAGGGACAGGAGGGTGGACATGACGTGGTGAGGGAGACAGGAGGGTGGACATGACGAGGTGAGGGAGACAGGAGGGTGGACATGACGAGGTGAGGGAGAAGGAGACAGGAGGGTGGACATGACGTGGTGAGGGAGACGGAGACAGGAGGGTGGACATGACGTGGTGAGGGAGAAGGAGACAGGAGGGTGGACATGACGTGGTGAGGGAGACAGAGGCAGGAGGGTGGACATGACGTGGTGAGGGAGACAGAGACAGGAGGGTGGACATGACGTGGTGAGGGAGAAGGAGACAGGAGGGTGGACATGACGTGGTGAGGGAGACAGAGGCAGGAGGGTGGACATGACGTGGTGAGGGAGACAGAGACAGGAGGGTGGACATGACGTGGTGAGGGAGACAGGAGGGTGGACATGACGTGGTGAGGGAGACAGGGACAGGAGGGTGGACATGACGTGGTGAGGGAGACAGGGACAGGAGGGTGGACATGACGTTGTGAGGGAGACAGGGACAGGAGGGTGGACATGACGAGGTGAGGGAGACAGGGACAGGAGGGTGGACATGACGTGGTGAGGGAGACAGGGACAGGAGGGTGGACATGACGAGATGAGGGAGACAGGACGGTGGACATGACGAGGTGAGGGAGACAGGAGGGTGGACATGACGAGGTGAGGGAGACAGGAGGGTGGACATGACGAGGTGAGGGAGACAGGAGGGTGGACATGACGAGGTGAGGGAGACAAGGGACAGGAGGGTGGACATGACGAGGTGAGGGAGACAGGAGGGTGGACATGACGAGGTGAGGGAGACAGGAGGGTGGACATGACGAGGTCAGGGAGACAGGGACAGGAGGGTGGACATGACGTGGTGAGGGAGACAGGGATAGGAGGGTGGACATGACGTGGTGAGGGAGACAGGAGGGTGGACATGACGAGGTGAGGGAGACAGGAGGGTGGACATGACGAGGTGAGGGAGACAGGGACAGGAGGGTGGACATGACGAGGTGAGGGAGACAGGGACAGGAGGGTGGACATGACGTGGTGAGGGAGACAGGGACAGGAGGGTGGACATGACGAGGTGAGGGAGACAGGACGGTGGACATGACGAGGTGAGGGAGACAGGAGGGTGGACATGACGAGGTGAGGGAGACAGGGACAGGAGGGTGGACATGACGAGGTGAGGGAGACAGGGACAGGAGGGTGGACATGACGTGGTGAGGGAGACAGGGACAGGAGGGTGGACATGACGAGGTGAGGGAGACAGGAGGGTGGACATGACGAGGTGAGGGAGACAGGGACAGGAGGGTGGACATGACGAGGTGAGGGAGACAGGGACAGGAGGGTGGACATGACGTGGTGAGGGAGACAGGGACAGGAGGGTGGACATGACGAGGTGAGGGAGACAGGGACAGGAGGGTGGACATGACGAGGTGAGGGAGACAGGAGGGTGGACATGACGAAGTGAGGGAGACAGGGACAGGAGGGTGGACATGACGTGGTGAGGGAGACAGGGACAGGAGGGTGGACATGACGAGGTGAGGGAGACAGGAGGGTGGACATGACGAGGTGAGGGAGACAGGGACAGGAGGGTGGACATGACGAGGTGAGGGAGACAGGGACAGGAGGGTGGACATGACGAGGTGAGGGAGACAGGAGGGTGGACATGACGAAGTGAGGGAGACAGGGACAGGAGGGTGGACATGACGTGGTGAGGGAGACAGGGACAGGAGGGTGGACATGACGAGGTGAGGGAGACAGGGACAGGAGGGTGGACATGACGAAGACAGAGGGAGAATGACCATAGAAAGGATGTGTCATCTGACCACTGGTCATCTAGAAAAAAACTCATTCCTGACCGGAGGCTAACCACCTCCTCCCCCCACCGCACATCCCCCCCCCCCACACCCGTACCCCCCGTGTCCCAGCGGTCAGTGTGGACAGAGGGGCAGGAAGTTGAGGCCTGGAAAACCTGACTGTCCAGTGGTCATCATTCCTTCTTACTGACCGTCTGATGTTCTGTCTCTAATGTGCGGCCACCCATGTGAAAAGACACCCTGGTGTGGTTATTGTTCTTCGGTTTTCAGAGAGAGAGAGAGAGAGAGAGATTGAGAGAGTGTGTGTGTGTTTGAGTCTCTCTCTCTCTCTTTCTCTCTCTCTTTCTCTGTCTGTCTGTCTCTGTCAATCTCTCTCTTTCTCTCTCTTTCTCTGGTTCTGTGTCTGTGTGCATCCATGCGTGCGTCCATGCATGAGTGAAAGAGTGAGAGAGACAGAGACAGGGATGGAGACACAGCGAAAGGGGCGCAACCTCCTTCATTTTCTGGCAACCTTCTCACCCTCACCCCCTTCCCCAAATTCTTGGATTAAAAACAAACAAAAGACAGATAGAAAGACAGAGAGAGAAACAACACACCCAGAATAACAGAAAACAAAAAGATATAAAGACAAATATTGACACTTCGTATTCGCAAAGTAGGACAACGCACAAACGAATATACACAACAACAACAACAACAACAACAGCAACAACAACAACAACACTGCTACCATTTACACATGACAGAGAAAAAGAAGGGAGAAAACATTTCGGGACACATTGACAAGGGGGGTGGGGGGGTTGGGGGGGGGGAGGGTGAAGAATCCTCCAAGCCCACACCTTTACACGCCGCCACGAACTGTCAATGGATGACTCGTGCACGTACACTGACTGAAAGCCTTTAGGGGGAATGACTGGATGCCTGGACTGACCAGAGCACCCATGCGAGGCACACAGACAATCCGCAGGCGTGTCCGCCCACCCCTCACTGCCCCTTAATACCCTAGCCCCCTCCCATCCCTCAGCACCCACCCACCCACACAGACACATATACCCCTTTCTCTCCGCAGGTCACCCGTAGCCTCTCATCACATCCTGGCCTCCTCCTGACCCCAGCCCCGCCCACCTGTCTGGACCTTGCTTCTTTCCTCCTCCTTCCGCGACCACCCACCCCCACCCCCCGCCTGTCACCTTCAGATCCCGCCATGGCCTCCTCCACCAGCAGGTTGTGTCTGGGAACTAAGCTAAATGAATGAATGAATAAATAAATGAATAAATGAATGAATAAATGAATGAATGAATGAACAATCTGAAGAAAGCTTGTTCACAGAAACTGACCAGAGCCCTGACTTTGCATAGAGGGTGACAGGCAGGCTGGCCCTGTGGAACAGCTCTGGCACTGTCAGTCACACGGAAGTCAGTGCTCAGCAACCTCAGACCATCCCTGGACATGACAGTGGAAACAAACCCATTGAAGGAGAGAGAGAGAGAGAGAGAGAGAGAGAGAGAGAGAGAGAGAGGTGGGTTGGTGGGGTATTCCAATGTTGGAGTAAGTATATGGAAGAACACCAAGTCAGGTTCATAAACGCGAGACGACCGATATAAGCACGTTTTTCACCCTCAGTGGTCGGCTCGAAAGGCTACCTACCCGGGTCTTGGAATATTATTCGCCGTGAGCCGTTGCTTTACATACAGACTGGTCTGACTGCCACAGTTCCGAACAGGCTCACAGGAAGTACCCTTGGCAAAAAGTCCAAAGATGACAGGTTGGTAATCGTGGGACGTGGAGAGTCACTGTGGATACTGAAGACACTGTCAACAGTACTGAAATGGTTGTAGCAGTAGTCTGGCCACTGTAGGCATTGAAGACACTGTCAGCTGTACTGAAATGGTTGTAGCAGTAGTTTAGCCACAGTAGGCATTGAAGACACTGTCAGCTGTACTGAAATGGTTGTAGCAGTAGTTTAGCCACTGTAGGCATTGAAGACACTGTCAGCTGTACTGAAATGGTTGTAGCAGTAGTTTAGCCACAGTAGGCACTGAAGACACTGTCAACAGTACTGAAATGGTTGTAGCAGTAGTTTAGTCACTATAGGCATTGAAGACACTATCAGCTGTACTGAAATGGTTGTAGCAGTAGTTTAGCCACAGTAGGCATTGAAGACACTGTCAACAGTACTGAAATGGTTGTAGCAGTAGTTTAGTCACTATAGGCATTGAAGACACTATCAGCTGTACTGAAATGGTTGTAGCAGTAGTTTAGCCACTGTAGGCATTGAAGACACTGTCAGCTGTACTGAAATGGTTGTAGCAGTAGTTTAGCCACAGTAGGCACTGAAGACACTGTCAGCTGTACTGAAATGGTTGTAGCAGTAGTTTAGTCACTATAGGCATTGCAGACACTGTCAGCTGTACTGAAATGGTTTCGTCTATCCACTCAGTGTGGGTAACATCAGACAGGGACCACTGATAAATGTTTCCATCAAATACATGACAATGACAGGGGCCAGACAGTGGATAGTGGACAGTGATGAGGATGTCTATGACAGTGATGAGGATGTCTATGACAGTGACCAGACAGAGGATAGTGGACAGTGATGAGGATGTCTATGACAGTGATGAGGATGTCTGTGACAGTGATGAGGATGTCTATGACAGTGACCAGACAGAGGATAGTGGACAGTGATGAGGATGTCTATGACAGTGATGAGGATGTCTATGACAGTGATGAGGATGTCTATGACAGTGATGAGGATGTCTATGACAGTGATGAGGATGTCTATGACAGTGACCAGACAGAGGATAGTGGACAGTGATGAGGATGTCTATGACAGTGATGAGGATGTCTATGACAGGGACCAGACAGTGGATAGTGGACAGTGATGAGGATGTCTATGACAGTGATGAGGATGTCTATGACAGTGATGAGGATGTCTATGACAGTGACCAGACAGAGGATAGTGGACAGTGATGAGGATGTCTATGACAGTGATGAGGATGTCTGTGACAGTGACCAGACAGAGGATAGTGGACAGTGATGAGGATGTCTATGACAGTGATGAGGATGTCTATGACAGGGACCAGACAGAGGATAGTGGACAGTGATGAGGATGTCTATGACAGTGACCAGACAGAGGATAGTGGACAGTGATGAGGATGTCTATGACAGTGATGAGGATGTCTGTGACAGTGATGAGGATGTCTATGACAGTGATGAGGATGTCTATGACAGGGACCAGACAGTGGATAGTGGACAGTGATGAGGATGTCTATGACAGTGATGAGGATGTCTATGACAGGGACCAGACAGTGGATAGTAGACAGTGATGAGGATGTCTATGACAGTGATGAGGATGTCTATGACAGTGATGAGGATGTCTATGACAGTGATGAGGATGTCTATGACAGTGATGAGGATGTCTATGACAGTGATGAGGATGTCTATGACAGGGACCAGAGCTGGATAGTGGACAGTGATCAGGCCACAGGGGTATGAGGAGGTCTGAAGCAGAGAGAGGGAAACGAAACGAAACGAATTTTTATTTCACGTGGGTTGTGGAGAAAGCACAACTGCTTTTTTATATCCAGCCCTCAGACAGAGAGAGAGAGAGTGAGAGAGAGAGAGAGAGAGAGACAGACAGACAGACAGACAGACAGACAGACAGACAGGAGGAAGAAGAACAGGGAGGAGAAAGAAAGCGGTAGAGGTCAGCATCAGGTCACACGTGAACGACTCATAACCTCCTCCCCCACCTTCCCCCCCTCCCCCCACCTATATAGACCAGGACTCATCCCCCTGTTTCCAGGTGAGGGCCCCATCAGCTCACACCTGTTTACCCCCTGTGTCCCCCCCCTTCAGCACCCTGCCCACAGCACGGCGTCACTGGAGCGTGCTGCAAGGAACTGAGCTCACTTCACTCACACACTGGGGCAGGCTTCTGTCTTGACTGTCTCCTCTGCTCTTCCTTCGTTTGTCACGACGACCACGTCACTTCTTTCTGCTTCTTGCTGGCCTTTCCCTTCTGTCACTGTGTGTGTGTGTGTGTGTGTGTGTGTGTGTGTGTACGAAGCCTGCCAGCCAGTGCCCTGACCCCGAATTACCTCATACTCAATTTGGCATGTGTACAGCACGGCTATAGACACTTGATGACTGTCTGCTGCTGCTTGTTGGAGCGTGTGTCGAGGGTTCTTTAATGTCTTCTTCCTTTCTTTCTTCTTTTTTTTTCATTTCTGAAGGCTGATCATAAGAAGGCCTGTCTGCGCGTCATGTTAACATGGGAACAAACATACACACACACGCACACACATACTCGCACGTACACACACACACACACACACACACACACACAACACATACACAAACATACACACACATACACATACACGAACACGTGTACACACATACATACACACACGTACACACATACACAAACATGATATACACAGAAACAAATACGCGCGCGTGCACACACACACACACACACACACACACACACACACACACACACACACACACGAACACACACATGAACACAGATACGCGCGTACACACATACGCGCGCGCGCGCACACACACACACACAGAGGAATACAGACAGCGACTGGGAGATATCCAGAGACACAGTAGGACAGTCTGATGTCATCCCTCAGTTATTTATTCAATCATTTACTTACACACACACACACACACACACACACACACACACACACACACACACACACACACACACACACACACACACACACACGCACACACACACACACACACACAGAGGAATACAGACAGCGACTGGGAGATAACAGTAGGACAGTCTGATGCCATCCCTCAGTTATTTATTCAATCATTTACTTACACACACACACACACACACACACACACACACACACACACACACACACACACACACACACACACACACACACACACACACACACACAATCACTTAGTCGCTCTCTCCTCCCTCCCTCCCTTCCTCCCTCTCTCTCTCTCTCTCTCTCTCTCTCTCTCTCTATATATATATATATATTATATATATTCCTTTTTTTGGTCTGTTTATTTGTGTAGCTAAATGACCGTTTGTGTGTTTGGTGTTGTTAGCATATTGATGTTTTATTTTTGCACGTATCTGAAACAAAACAAAAACAAACAAACATAATCTCACTTTCATTCACATATTCATTCATTCATTCATTCATTCATTCATTCATTCATTTGTCATCCATCACTCAGTCAACATTCATTCGTTCAGCCATCATATTTCATTCCTGTGATTTGGGACAGTCCATGCCAGCGAACCGCTTTGGGATGGTTTGTCAAGTATTCGCTATCCCAGTACGGGATGTGACGGCACAGGTGGTATACCATCTTAGGAAAACCTGTTCTGGGCTGTCACTGGATACGACTTTGGCATCTCATGTCATGGTATGCCGTCTTGGCACGCCTGGTATGCGATGGTTCGGGAAGGCCGGGGAGTTCATAAAATGGGACAAGCAGAGCACCGCACTGCCTATTTCACACAATGGGGTGTGTGAGTGATTGATTGATTTAGTGTGTTATTGATTGGTTGATTGAATGAGTGAGTGAGTGAATGAATGCATGAGTGTGTTATTGAGTGAGTGAGTGAATGAATTAGTGAATAAGTGAGTATGTGATTGAGTAAGTGAGGGGGTGAGGAGGTGAATGATTGGTTTGATGGGGCTGTGTCAACTGCGGTACAATTCATGATATTGATGTGCATAACCGCTGTTTACAATAATTATGTTATGGCATAGGATACTGGTGTTTCCTGTATGTTGAACTGGATAGTGGTGTCTCCTGTTTTGCGTTGTATTGGATATTGGTGTTTCCTGTATGTTGTATTGGATACTGGTGTTTCCTGTATGATGTATTGGATACTGGTGTTTCCTGTATGATGTTGTATTGGATACTGGTGTTTCCTGTATGATGTTGTATTGGATACTGGTGTTTCCTGTATGATGTTGTATTGGATACTGGTGTTTCCTGTATGATGTATTGGATACTGGTGTTTCCTGTATGGTGTTGTATTGGATACTGGTGTTTCCTGTATGGTGTATTGGATACTGGTGTTTCCTGTATGGTGTATTGGATACTGGTGTTTCCTGTATGGTGTTGTATTGGATACTGGTGTTTCCTGTATGGAGTTATATTGGATACTGGTGTTTCCTGTATGTTGTATTGGATACTGGTGTTTTCTGCATGGTGATGTATTGGATACTGGTGTTTCCTGTATGGAGTTATATTGGATACTGGTGTTTCCTGTATGTTGTATTGGATACTGGTGTTTCCTGTATGGTGTATTGGATACTGGTGTTTCCTGTATGTTGTATTGGATACTGGTGTTTCCTGTATGATGTTGTATTGGATACTGGTGTTTCCTGTATGATGTATTGGATACTGGTGTTTCCTGTATGGTGTTGTATTGGATACTGGTGTTTTCTGTATGATGTATTGGATACTGGTGTTTCTTGTATGGAGTTATATTGGATACTGGTGTTTTCTGTGTGACCAAGCGCGCTATGCTTGCTCCAACACTATTCACGCACAAGCCAGAGCAGACGACGTTTCTTGTCCTAACCCTTGCACAGAATATGTGACGTCACTCTGCTTACATTATTTTGTCCTCGCCAGACACCTTCTCACAGCTCGCCCAGTGTCGCGTCGCGGTACGTCATTGGCTGAGAAGAAACTTGTGTTTCTGTTCCACCGTAATTAATTAATAACTCTTTTGTCAGATCAGTAAACTACTAGTATTATATACTGGCAGAATCGTCTTAATTCCATCTTTAAATCTATTCCATTTATGTTCGCCTACGTGAAACTGATTTAACGCAGTTTGTAATTTTCAGCGACGAGCTCGTTAAAACTGACCCTGTTCAGGTGACTTAAATTAAGATTATAAATTCATCTTAAATAATCAACACTTTATTTTACACTCATTATAAAGTAGGCGTTGAGCTCTTTCTTTTGCAACTTATCCGATGCAAATCGGTTCAGTAATCATCTAGAACTCTGTCACTGAACACCTTGTAACAAGCACAGTTCTCATCAGATTTCTTCAGATTAGTGACGATCTGGTTTGCAGCCCACGTGATTGTCTTTGTAGTTCGCCTAATTTGTATAAATTGGCCGAGCGGGTGATGAGTGGTCACTTCCACACCCGAGCCAGCCGTGGCCAGCACCTGCTCTCTTTGTCTCTCGCTGTGTCGCGGGCAGTGTGTCGGGTGTGTCCCCACAACAGTGACACTTCGCTACGTATCGCTGTAAGTACTAGTGTGTAGAATGTGTTGATTTGTAAATTGTATTATTCGACACAGTACTTGTGTTTATATGAGTATGTTCAGTTATTGCTTTGTTCAGTTAATTCTTTGTTCAGTTATTGCTTTGACATGTTAGTCACAGCTCAGCTATGATTGATCTAAATAATTGCAATGTCGTCATATGCTTGGAGCAGTGTTCCATTTGATTCTTCGTAACGTCACAGTCAATGACGTCTCTCGACACAGATAGTTTGTTCCAGATTGTTCTAGTGAGTGCGTAAAGTTCATTCACCACTTAATGGTTAAGCCATGGTGGTTCTTCACTTACTATCTGGTCTATCAGTTTGCCAGTATAATATCAAAGCCACTGATTCTATTATCTTGTTTATTACTTGTGTATTATTTTACATGCTGATATCAATTGTACTGTTACAGTGTTTCACTGATTCTCAGTACTCTAAGATGTGTGTAGTATTCTGCTGTTGTGATTACAAGATAGTGTTGGATTAATCGCTTCAATCACTTTAACTGCACTAGTTAAATGTATTAGAAATGTCATTTGATGTCAGCGTTTGGTCTTCACACATATGCATTATGTTGTTGCGTATCCCAAACCCGAGTGATAGTCTTTCCATGTAAAATGTGTACATGCGCTTTGTTATTCACTTGTGCAGACATGTTGTGCTGATGACATTTGTTTGTGTCATTCCAGGCACTGTCTTCTCTTAGACTAGTTCTGTTCTAGTCTTCTTCTCTTTTAGTTCTTCTCATAGTCTTCTTCTCATTATTTCTTCTTTTAGAATATTGTAAATAAAACAATAGAAAAACCCATTTGTGACTGGCCTCTATATGTTCCTGGCCTGTGCGTGGGATCTTGTCTATCCTTTTATTCAATCAATCAATTAGTTAAGTCTTTTGTGCCGTACCCCTTCAGTAACCACTCGGTACACGGCTACATCTGTATGGTGTTGTATTGGATACTGGTGTTTTCTGTATGATGTATTGGATACTGGTGTTTTCTGCATGGTGATGTATTGGATACTGGTGTTTTCTGTATGATGTATTGGATACTGGTGTTTTCTGCATGGTGATGTATTGGATACTGGTGTTTTCTGTATGATGTATTGGATACTGGTGTTTTCTGTATGGTGATGTATTGGATACTGGTGTTTTCTGCATGGTGATGTATTGGATACTGGTGTTTTCTGTATGATGTATTGGATACTGGTGTTTTCTGTATGGTGTTGTACTGGATAGTGGTGTTTCCTGTAAGGAAACACACACACACACACACACCCTCCCTACACACACACACACACACACACACACCTACACACCCCTACACACACACCCACACACTGTCACACGCACGGCACAACACGCACTGACAGACAGTCGGCAAGAAAGGGAGGAGTGCCGTCCAACGTGTTTTCCCCAGCAGTTCAGTTCCCGGCCCAGTTACACGGACAGGTGACAACAGCAGGTCACTTCTCCCCAGGTATGACCACGTCTGTCGTCACTGACGTCACCTGGGACACGTCTACCTGTCAGCAGGGGAGAGGGACAAGACAAGAGGTTGGGGTGGGGGGGGGGGGGGGGAGATGTGGAAGGCTTTTTGGCGGAAAAGATGGGGGTGGGGGGATGTGGAAGGCGGTGGGGGGAAAAGATGGGGGTGGGGGGATGTGGAAGGCGGTGGGGGGAAAGGATGGGGGTGGGGGGATGAGGAAGGCGGTGGGGGGAAAGGATGGGGGTGGAGGGATGTGGAAGGCGGTGGGGGGAAAGGATGGGGGTGGAGTGGAGTGGGGGTGGCCTCAGGATAGAGACAGACAATGAGGTAAAGTGATTTTGAAGTCACACTGTGACGTCATGACAGGTGTGGTGGTTATGAATGCTCTCTCTCTCTCTCTGTATGTATGTATGTATATATATAAAAGACAAGGAAACATTGACGGTGGTTTGATAGATTAAAGGTTAACGTTTAAGGTCCCATAGAATTTGTTTTCATCCACGGGGCCAATGAATACATACCCACTGTGTCCAGGGCTCAGCACAGGAAGGCAGGACAATGAATACATGCCCGCTGTGTCCAGGGCTCAGCACAGGAAGGGGGGACAATGAATACATACCCACTGTGTCCAGGGCTCAGCACAGTAAGGCAGGACAATGAATACATACCCACTGTGTCCAGGGCTCAGCACAGGAAGGCGGGACAATGAATACATACCCACTGTGTCCAGGGCTCAGCACAGGAAGGCTGGGCCCAGTCCTCACCTTCTGACGTCATAACCTCCCCAGACACAAGTCAGTCACCCGTTCACAGCTGGGAGGAGTGAGGAACATCGCATTTCCAAGGACACCATACCACGCCCAAACTCGGCCTTCAACCCTGACCCTTGGTCAACACGGGATCAGAAGTCTGACAGATTGGGCCACGACACCTCCAGACTGACAGACTGGGCTACGACACCTCCAGACTGACAGACTGAGCCACGACACCCCCAGACTGACAGATTGGGCCACGACACCTCCAGACTGACAGATTGGGCCACGACACCCCCAGACTGACAGATTGGGCCACGACACCTCCAGACTGACAGACTGACACCCCCAGCGTCAAGCCGACCGCTGTGTGTTGATGCAACAAAAATATGTTCTGTTTTTGACCTGTTTTTCCTGTGCAGTTGTGACACACTTGTTGGATCCTGCAAAATGGTCCGATGTCTTTCTGAATTAACTCGTTTTTAATTTTATCTGTCTGTCTGTCTCTCCCTTTCTTTCACACACCGTGACCATCTTGCACAAGGGTCCCAGTGTGAAACAATGTCGGACATGGCCCCTCCCCACGTCGTCGTCCTCCACCCACCCCCGTTATCCCTTCCCCACCCACCCCCACCCCACCCCCGTTATCCCTTCCCCACCCACCCCCACCCTACCCCCGCTATCCCTTCCCCACCCCCCATCCCCTTACCCCCACCCCCGCTTTTCATTCCCCACCACACCCCGCCACTATCCCTTCCCCACCCACCCCCACCTCCTTACACCCACCCCCTCCACTACTCGCACTGACTTGACAAGAAAGTACAGTCCCACTTTCTATCCTAGCACGTCATGTTACGGTCACTTTGCTAATTAACAAATTAAGCAACAGGCAACCTTTTGATGAACCCAGAGGGGTTCTCGGAGTGTGGGGTTCAGCCACTGTCTCTGCTGTCTCCACAGGGCTGCACCATGACGAAAATTGTGGGGTGTACCTTGCGTGTTCGCTGCTTCCTGGTGACAGATTCTGCTTAACCCCTTCGTTCCTGCTGACGATTTCTGTTTAACCCCTTGGTTCCTACTGACAGTTCCTGCCTAACCCTTTAGTGTCTGCTGACGGGTTTGCTCGCCACTGAAAGCTGACAGCTCGCAGCTCACTTATTTGACACAACAGAGCCAGTGTGTTGGCAACGACACCTCTAAACAGATAGAGAGAGAGAGAGAGAGAGAGAGAGAGAGAGAGAGAGAGAGAGACTTTGGCCACCACTGACTTACAGTCAACAAAAAGCAGTGCTAACACTTTAAATTCATGTCACGTTGATCTGACCTCACCAACTGAGGTGCAGCGGAAGAGACAGGAAAGAGACAGGGGTGGACGTGGGGAGGGGAAAGACATGAACCATGAACAGACAGGGGTGGACGTGGGAAGGGGAAAGACATGAACCATGAACAGAGAGACAGGGGTGGACGTGGGGAGGGGAAAGACATAAACCATGAACAGAGAGGGGTGGACGTGGGAAGGGGAAAGACATGAACCATGAACAGAGAGGGGTGGACGTGGGGAGGGGAAAGACATGAACCATGAACAGATAGGGGTGGACGTGGGAAGGGGAAAGACATGAACCATGAACAGAGACAGGGGTGGACGTGGGGAGGGGAAAGACATGAACCATGAACAGACAGGGGTGGACGTGGGGAGGGGAAAGACATGAACCATGAACAGATAGGGGTGGACGTGGGGAGGGGAAAGACATGAACCATGAACAGAGACAGGGGTGGACGTGGGGAGGGGAAAGACATGAACCATGAACAGACAGGGGTGGACGTGGGGAGGGGAAAGACATGAACAATGAACAGACAGGGGTTGACGTGGGGAGGGGAAAGACATGAACCATGAACAGATAGGGGTGGACGTGGGAAGGGGAAAGACATGAACCATGAACAGAGAGACAGGGGTGGACGTGGGGAGGGGAAAGACATGAACCATGAACAGACAGGGGTGGACGTGGGGAGGGGAAAGACATGAACCATGAACAGAGACAGAGATGGAAATGGGCCTGGGTGGGTGGAAGGAAGGACAACGAGGAAAACAAAAAACAAAACAAAACAAAAAAACCCATTCCAGAGAGTCAGACCTATTCTGATTTCTTCAGAGTGCTGAGTTTTCCGCCTTGTAATTTCGGTTAATTGAGACTACAGATTAGACAGGCAGAAAGGTGAAAGGGTCACACACACACACACACACACACACACACACACACAAGAATCAAGAATATTTAATCATTTCACCCCTTTTGGGGCATGGAGGATATTATATAACAGCAATAGTATTTCACACCAATATCAAAGATAAACAATTAACATAACTATCAGAAACAGAATACAAACTGTATGAAACACAACATAAATGACAGTATTTTTCTGGTATTAAACCTCAGGACAGATCAGACTATATTGCTCATTTTTGCAACATTACTTAAGTGTGACCAAACTGTCTTGGCTGCATGAAATAAATTACACAGAAAACCTCTTCCAACGAGAAAAATTAAACAATTGTTGGCCTTTTTTTCACTGAGTTTGTATTGCAACGATCTTTTCCGAATCTTTTTCCAGCAGAATGTCTTTTTTTTTTTTTTTTTTTTTTTTTTTAATTACAAGTTCTACGTCATAACCATGTAATACGTCATTTACTTAAATGAGGTCACATTAGTTCACATGAGTCATCATGTAACATTTGCTGTCCTTTCAGCATCAATGATCTGAAGTAGATGACTCCTTTGTGCAGCAGCCCACAACAACCTCCAGCAACACCTGAGACTCCACAAAAAGACTATGCACACCCCAGCGCACAGCAGCAAAGTGATCAACAGTATAATCGTTAACTTTTTTGTTCACGACTTGGCGAATGTATCTTATTGTTAACAATGGTACAGTCATATAAGTTCATATATGCATAATATCTGCGTATTTTCCATGCCTTCTAATCAAATTACATATATCAAATCGTTTACACATACAATTTTCAGTCTGTGAGTCGCTGAGATGTTACTTTCAACACATGCCCACAGTCACTTTCTTCACTGTCCAGCAGGTCACAAAGTTGGCTCGCATCACCACATGAAATCAAGTATTTTAGTGCATGCATTAAATATCCAGCTAAATGAGCATTACAGTACGTTATACTTATTTTGATATAAACATGTTTTATATCATCAGATAAACACTGCCATGAGATCCTTCAGAGACTGTGTCAACTGTTCCAACTAGCAGTTATTTATAATATCTTGTAACACATCTCTGTCAAACAGTCATGCTTAATTGGTCATCATCAGGAAAACTCGTACATTGTCAGAAAGTTTTGACAACTTATTCCCTCCTTAACAGCTGATATGACAAATATTTACGATAAAATAATGTGATTTTTTAATATCCCAAATCATTGAAACCTTCAATAAATAAGCACCGTATCCTGTCTGCCAGTCTTAGTGTCAACCAAAAACAACGACAGACAATCAAATCGTGAAATATAATCAGTGAAATCCTCAAGTTGAGTTCGGTTTTCCAGTTCACATGTATTCATAAAGAGAATCATAGATTCAATGTTAAGTACAGTGTGGTGCAATGGGCAGGGGACAGGTAAACAGGGCAGGGGACAGGTAAACAGGGCAGATCTCCATCATGCAGGCTACCAGTTGACCAGGTGCTGCAAACCCAGGGCACTGTAGTCCAGCTTGTCAGTCCCCAGCAGAAGCAGGTCGTCGGGCGTATCAAGGACAACCACCGTTGGTTCCGATGTCTGGTCCGGTGCCTTCTTCAGCACGCAGCGGATCTTGCCCCCTGGTGTTGAAGAGACTGTCCACGTTTGCGTTCTGTTTCACGATGTGAAGCATTCTGCTCCTTAGAGGGGTCAGGTCATCGTTCACATTACGGTCTTGTAGTCTGACGTCGTCTTTAGGTGTTTTCATTTTGACATGATGAGTGCTTTCGTTTTTCTGGACTTGAGTTTCACAATAACAGGACGACTTGGAGAGAAGCTTCTGTCACTCGTGTTGCTGTTTCTCTGATTTTTGTTTTCGGGTCCCACTCTGTACACAGCCTCAATGTCCTCAGGTCTGATGGTGCACCCTGTTGCTTGAAAGACATTGATCACTTTCTCTTCAATGTTTCTGTCTGGTGTTTCACTGAGGCCTACGATCTTGACAGTTTCACATCTGCTGAGCTGGTCTTGCTGGTCAAATTTGTATTGCAGAAACAGATTTTGCTGTTGCAGACGCTTAACTGACAATTCATGTTCTTTCATCAACTGGGTAACAACAGCAGATAAACTGTCCTTCAAGGTAGTTCTGAATGATAGAGGAGAAAACTGGAATCAAAAGTTCTGTGACACGTGAAGCAATTTCGTCATAGTCACTGACGTCATTATTTTTCTGGCTCTTCTTGCCTTTCCCTTCCCCTCCTTGACCACTGTCAAGCTTACTCAGCACATCCTTCTCTATTTCCTCCACAAATCATAAATCAAGACCATCAACAAGTCTGTCAATAGAAAGTCCTGGGGATGAAACGTGGCAGGACGTGATGGTGACACAAAGCTGATCTCCTCGATCAGTGAGCTACCTTACTCAGAAAGACTAGAGCGACTCGGCCTGCCTAGCCTGGAACACAGACGGCTCAGAGGGGATATGATAGACACCTTCAAGTGTGTCCACGGACTCCACAGAACCGAAAAACTAAAACTTGAAACCGCAGAGGAATCAGGCACCAGAGGAAACACGAAGAAACTGTTCCCGCACCACACCCACTGCGACACCAGGAAACACTTCTTCAGTGAAAGGGTCACCAAGACGTGGAACAGTCTCCCAGACGAAGTGGTCTTGGCACCGTCGGTGAATGCCTTCAAGAGCAGACTGGATGTCTACTGGAAGAACAAGCCAGACAAGTACAATCCGTCTTGCCAATAAGCCACGCATGCAAAGTTTAGTATGTCCAACTTATGACCCACACGGAGCGATGAACAGGTCTTCAAGACCTAAAACATCGTACAGTTCAAGTTCAAGTGACTGGGAACTGGCCATGGTGGTGTGAAGAGTCAGTTGATACATGGTGGTGTGAAGAGTCAGTTGATACATGGTGGTGTGAAGAGTATGGTGGTGTGAAGAGTCAGTTGATGCATGGTGGTGTGAAGAGTATGGTGGTGTGAAGAGTATGGTGGTGTGAAGAGTCAGTTGATACATGGTGGTGTGAAGAGTCAGTTGATGCATGGTGGTGTGAAGAGTATGGTGGTGTGAAGAGTATGGTGGTGTGAAGAGTCAGTTGATACATGGTGGTGTGAAGAGTCAGTTGATACATGGTGGTGTGAAGGGTGGTGGTGTGAAGAGTCAGTTGATGCATGGTGGTGTGAAGAGTCAGTTGATACATGGTGGTGTGAAGGGTGGTGGTGTGAAGAGTCAGTTGATGCATGGTGGTGTGAAGAGTCAGTTGATACATGGTGGTGTGAAGGGTGGTGGTGTGAAGAGTCAGTTGATGCATGGTGGTGTGAAGAGTATGGTGGTGTGAAGAGTCAGTTGATACATGGTGGTGTGAAGAGTCAGTTGATACATGGTGGTGTGAAGAGTATGGTGGTGTGAAGAGTCAGTTGATACATGGTGGTGTGAAGAGTCAGTTGATACATGGTGGTGTGAAGGGTGGTGGTGTGAAGAGTCAGTTGATACATGGTGGTGTGAAGGGTCAGTTGATACATGGTGGTGTGAAGAGTATGGTGGTGTGAAGAGTATGGTGGTGTGAAGAGTCAGTTGATACATGGTGGTGTGAAGAGTATGGTGGTGTGAAGAGTCAGTTGATACATGGTGGTGTGAAGAGTCAGTTGATACATGGTGGTGTGAAGGGTGGTGGTGTGAAGAGTCAGTTGATACATGGTGGTGTGAAGGGTCAGTTGATACATGGTGGTGTGAAGAGTATGGTGGTGTGAAGAGTATGGTGGTGTGAAGAGTATGGTGGTGTGAAGAGTCAGTTGATACATGGTGGTGTGAAGAGTATGGTGGTGTGAAGAGTCAGTTGATACATGGTGGTGTGAAGGGTCAGTTGATACATGGTGGTGTGAAGAGTCAGTTGATACAATGGCGGACACTAAAAATTGCTGGAGACGAATCGGGCGGGGAAAAAACAAAACAAATCACAACTTTAGATTTCGCAGAGCAGCACCAAAGATGAAAATTTAAGACGTTCGCGTCGTTCCACATAAAGTGATGCACAAATCGACGAATCAGCTGAACTGTGTCACACGATCTCACCCAGTTTTCACCAGAGAAATTCCAAGACCAAACAGTAACTATCAAGGGCAATCACTCTGTCACACACACACACACAGAGATAGAGGATTATGTATATTCCATTCAATAGGAGAGAGGGAGAGAGAGAGGTGGGGAGAGAGAGGTGGGGGGAGAGAGAGAGAGCGATATACAGAGAGATGGAAGAAAGAAAGTAACACAGAGAGAGAAACAGAGAGAGGTAGGCCTATAGAGAGGGAGGGAAAAAAGGAGAGAGAGAGTGGGAGGGAAGGATATTTGAAGATATAGATATATATATAGAGAGAGATATGTAAGAAAGAAAGAGAGAGAGAGATTTGGAGAGGTATATATATATATATATATATATATATATATATATATATATATATATATATATATAGACAGAGAGAGAGAGAGAGAGAGAAAAGTGTGTGAGAGAGAGAGAGACGGGGGGAGAGAAAGAGAAAGAGAGAGATATATTGAGAGAGTGAGAGTGAGAGACAGAGACAGAAAGAGAAGGAGAGAGAGAGAGAGAGAGAGAGAGAGAGAGAGAGAGAGAGAGAGAGAGAGAGAGAGAGATACTGGTAGACTCACATACAGACCGATACTGGACATTTTCTTTTTTTTTAATTTTCGTTGTGTGTACTGGTGTATCCAGTACATGTGCCTTGCTCACAGGGCTGTCCTGAGGTGAAACACGAAGAAAAAAAGCCATGAATATGTAACACACAGTGAAACATTGCCGCCATGAATATGTAACACACAGTGAAACATTGCCGCCATAAATATGTAACACACAGTGAAACATTGCCGCCATGAATATGTAACACACAGTGAAACATTGCCGCCATGAATATGTAACACACAGTGAAACATTGCCGCCATGAATATGTAACACACAGTGAAACATTGCCGCCATAAATATGTAACACACAGTGAAACATTGCCGCCATAAATATGTAACACACAGTGAAACATTGCCGCCATGAATATGTAACACACAGTGAAACATTGCCGCCATGAATATGTAACACACAGTGAAACATTGCCGCCATGAATATGTAACACACAGTGAAACATTGCCGCCATGAATATGTAACACACAGTGAAACATTGCCGCCATGAATATGTAACACACAGTGAAACATTGCCGCCATAAATATGTAACACACAGTGAAACATTGCCGCCATGAATATGTAACACACAGTGAAACATTGCCGCCATGAATATGTAACACACAGTGAAACATTGCCGCCATGAATATGTAACACACAGTGAAACATTGCCGCCATGAATTATGCATGCACAGGAGCGTGTAAACACCCCCCTCTCCCCCCTCCCCCTCCCTCCACCCAGTCATCTACACTTAGTGCCCTCCACCCAACTCCCCACCTCCACCCTCCCTGTAACCACGTCCAATGGACTGACGTTCAGTGGCGCACGTCTGTCTCTTGCTAAAGTCAGTCCGGGGGTAATGTTTAAAGATATCATAATTATAAGATAACAAGCTTAGGTCAGAGTTATAGTTGTAGTGGTGACAGTAGTCGTTGTAATGGCAGTAGCAGCAGTGGTAGGGGCAATGAACAGTAGCTATTGTTGTCAGCAGAATGGGAAAGGGGGGGGGGGAGGAGAAGGTGGAGGGACATTCATCAGGGAAGACGGTGTGTGTGTGTGTGTGTGTGTGTGTGTGTGCGTGTGTGTGTGTGTGTGTGTGTGTGTGTGTGTGTGTGTGTGACAGACAGGCTGACAGACAGACAGACAGATAGAATTACAGAGAGACAGAGACAGAGAGAGACATAGAGACAGAGAGAGGGACACAGAGTGACGAGCTACATGTTAGAAACGTGTCCAGTCCCATGTTCACATCTGACCAAAGCTGACAGTCATGTCCGACAGTAACCATCAGATCAGCAGAGGAGGCAACTGTCCCGACAATGTCTGGCTACAATCTGATGGAGTATTTTGCCCAAGTCACATCCACACTCTCCCGGTCAAGACGGCTTGAGAACTTTCGCGGGAGATGATCCCCAAAGGCCAACTGGCCCTCAAGGCCGCAGCGCTAATATCAACCCAGTGCTGTCTTGCCTCCCAGTTTGAGAGTCAGTCCTTCACAGAACACTAAGCTGTAAATGAATTCCCCATGCAGTAGAGAAACCACTGGTCAGACAGCTCTCGAGAGTATATGTCTGTCAGTGTTGCGACGCGCTCCCCTGGGGAGAGCAGCCCGAATTTCTTACAGAGAAATCTGTTGTGACAAAAGACAATACAATACAATACAATACAATACAATACAATCTTTGATGTAAGCCGAGCGCTGTGTCGGTAAAATTCTACCATGCATTCACAGTGCACTGCCGGACTGACGGCCTAGAGGTAACGCGTCCGCCCAGGAAGCGAGAGGATCTGAACGCACTGGTTCGGATCACGGCACAGTCGCCAGTTTTTTCTCCCCCTCCCCTCCAGTTAAGGTTGATGAAGCACTCCGCTAACCCCCCCCCCCCTCTCTCTCTCTCCCTGTCTCTCTCTCTGGGTGAAGGTGATGGTGTAAAACAGTTAAGGTTGATGAAGCACTCCGCTAACCCCCCCCCCCCCTCTCTCTCTCCCTGTCTCTCTCTCTGGGTGAAGGTGACGGTGTAAAACAGTGAAGGTTGATGAAGGTGATGGTGTAAAACAGTGAAGGCTGATGAAGGTGATGGTGTAAAACAGTGAAGGTTGATGAAGGTGACGGTGTAAAACAGTGAAGGCTGATGAAGGTGATGGTGTAAAACAGTGAAGGCTGATGAAGGTGATGGTGTAAAACAGTGAAGGCTGACGAAGGTGAAGGTGTAAAACAGTGAAGGTTGATGAAGGTGACGGTGTAAAACAGTGAAGGTTGATGAAGGTGAAGGTGTAAAACAGTGAAGGCTGATGAAGGTGATGGTGTAAAACAGTGAAGGTTGATGAAGGTGAAGGTGTAAAACAGTGAAGGCTGATGAAGGTGACGGTGTAAAACAGTGAAGGTTGATGAAGGTGATGAAGGTGATGGTGTAAAACAGTGAAGGCTGATGAAGGTGATGGTGTAAAACAGTGAAGGTTGATGAAGGTGACGGTGTAAAACAGTGAAGGCTGATGAAGGTGATGGTGTAAAACAGTGAAGGCTGATGAAGGTGATGGTGTAAAACAGTGAAGGTTGATGAAGGTGATGAAGGTGACGGTGTAAAACAGTGAAGGTGATGAAGGTGAAGGTGTAAAACAGTGAAGGTTGATGAAGGTGATGGTGTAAAACAGTGAAGGCTGATGAAGGTGACGGTGTGACGGTGTAAAACAGTGAAGGTTGGTGAAGGTGAAGGTGTAAAACAGAGAAGGTTGATGAAGGTGACGGTGTAAAACAGTGAAGGTTGATGAAGGTGAAGGTGACGGTGTAAAACAGTGAAGGCTGATGAAGGTGAAGGTGTGAAGGTGTAAAACAGTGAAGGTTGATGAAGGTGATGGTGTAAAACAGTGAAGGTTGATGAAGGTGACGGTGTAAAACAGTGAAGGTTGATGAAGGTGATGGTGTAAAACAGTGAAGGTTGATGAAGGTGACGGTGTAAAACAGTGAAGGTTGATGAAGGTGATGGTGTAAAACAGTGAAGGTTGATGAAGGTGACGGTGTAAAACAGTGAAGGTTGATGAAGGTGATGGTGACGGTGTAAAACAGTGAAGGCTGATGAAGGTGATGGTGTGACGGTGTAAAACAGTGAAGGTTGATGAAGGTGAAGGTGAAGGTGTAAAACAGTGAAGGCTGATGAAGGTGATGGTGTGACGGTGTAAAACAGTGAAGGTTGATGAAGGTGATGGTGACGGTGTAAAACAGTGAAGGCTGATGAAGGTGATGGTGTGACGGTGTAAAACAGTGAAGGCTGATGAAGGTGAAGGTGACGGTGTAAAACAGTGAAGGCTGATGAAGGTGATGGTGTGACGGTGTAAAACAGTGAAGGTTGATGAAGGTGAAGGTGAAGGTGTAAAACAGTGAAGGTTGATGAAGGTGAAGGTGAAGGTGTAAAACAGTGAAGGTTGATGAAGGTGAAGGTGACGGTGTAAAACAGTGAAGGTTGATGAATGTGACGGTGTGAAGGTGTAAAACAGTGAAGGCTGATGAAGGTGACGGTGTGATGGTGTAAAACAGTGAAGGTTGATGAAGGTGACGGTGTAAAACAGTGAAGGCTGATGAAGGTGATGGTGTAAAACAGTGAAGGTTGATGAAGGTGATGGTGTAAAACAGTGAAGGCTGATGAAGGTGATGGTGTAAAACAGTGAAGGCTGATGAAGGTGACGGTGTAAAACAGTGAAGGTTGATGAAGGTGAAGGTGTAAAACAGTGAAGGTTGATGAAGGTGACGGTGTAAAACAGTGAAGGCTGATGAAGGTGACGGTGTAAAACAGTGAAGGTTGATGAAGGTGACGGTGTGAAGGTGTAAAACAGTGAAGGTTGATGAAGGTGAAGGTGACGGTGTAAAACAGTGAAGGCTGATGAAGGTGATGGTGTGAAGGTGTAAAACAGTGAAGGTTGATGAAGGTGAAGGTGACGGTGTAAAACAGTGAAGGCTGATGAAGGTGACGGTGTAAAACAGTGAAGGTTGATGAAGGTGATGGTGTAAAACAGTGAAGGTTGATGAAGGTGAAGGTGATGGTGTAAAACAGTGAAGGCTGATGAAGGTGACGGTGTAAAACAGTGAAGGCTGATGAAGGTGAAGGTGTAAAACAGTGAAGGCTGATGAAGGTGACAGTGAAGGCTGATGAAGGTGACGGTGTAAAACAGTGAAGGTTGATGAAGGTGACGGTGTGAAGGTGTAAAACAGTGAAGGTTGATGAAGGTGACGGTGTGAAGGTGTAAAACAGTGAAGGTTGATGAAGGTGATGAAGGTGATGGTGTAAAACAGTGAAGGCTGATGAAGGTGATGGTGTAAAACAGTGAAGGCTGATGAAGGTGATGGTGTAAAACAGTGAAGGCTGATGAAGGTGATGGTGTAAAACAGTGAAGGCTGATGAAGGTGATGGTGTAAAACAGTGAAGGTTGATGAAGGTGAAGGTGATGGTGTAAAACAGTGAAGGTTGATGAAGGTGACGGTGTAAAACAGTGAAGGTTGATGAAGGTGACGGTGTGAAGGTGTAAAACAGTGAAGGTTGATGAAGGTGAAGGTGACGGTGTAAAACAGTGAAGGTTGATGAAGGTGAAGGTGAAGGTGTAAAACAGTGAAGGCTGATGAAGGTGAAGGTGAAGGTGTAAAACAGTGAAGGTTGATGAAGGTGACGGTGTAAAACAGTGAAGGCTGATGAAGGTGAGGGTGATGGTGTAAAACAGTGAAGGCTGATGAAGGTGAAGGTGACGGTGTAAAACAGTGAAGGCTGATGAAGGTGATGGTGTAAAACAGTGAAGGTTGATGAAGGTGACGGTGTAAAACAGTGAAGGCTGATGAAGGTGAAGGTGACGGTGTAAAACAGTGAAGGTTGATGAAGGTGACGGTGTAAAACAGTGAAGGTTGATGAAGGTGAAGGTGTAAAACAGTGAAGGCTGATGAAGGTGACAGTGAAGGCTGATGAAGGTGACGGTGTAAAACAGTGAAGGCTGATGAAGGTGATGGTGTAAAACAGTGAAGGCTGATGAAGGTGATGAAGGTGATGGTGTAAAACAGTGAAGGCTGATGAAGGTGAAGGTGATGGTGTAAAACAGTGAAGGCTGATGAAGGTGATGGTGTAAAACAGTGAAGGCTGATGAAGGTGATGGTGTAAAACAGTGAAGGCTGATGAAGGTGATGGTGTAAAACAGTGAAGGCTGATGAAGGTGACGGTGTGAAACAGTGAAGGCTGATGAAGGTGACGGTGTAAAACAGTGAAGGTTGATGAAGGTGACGGTGTGACGGTGTAAAACAGTGAAGGTTGATGAAGGTGATGGTGTAAAACAGTGAAGGTTGATGAAGGTGAAGGTGTAAAACAGTGAAGGCTGATGAAGGTGATGGTGTAAAACAGTGAAGGTTGATGAAGGTGACGGTGTGAAGGTGTAAAACAGTGAAGGCTGATGAAGGTGATGGTGTAAAACAGTGAAGGCTGATGAAGGTGATGGTGTAAAACAGTGAAGGCTGATGAAGGTGAAGGTGTAAAACAGTGAAGGTTGATGAAGGTGATGGTGTAAAACAGTGAAGGTGATGAAGGTGATGGTGTAAAACAGTGAAGGATGATGAAGGTGATGATGGTGATGGTGTAAAACAGTGAAGGTTGATGAAGGTGAAGGTGTAAAACAGTGAAAGTTGGTGAAGGTGACGGTGTAAAACAGTGAAGGCTGATGAAGGTGATGGTGTAAAACAGTGAAGGCTGATGAAGGTGATGGTGTAAAACAGTGAAGGTTGATGAAGGTGACGGTGTGAAGGTGTAAAACAGTGAAGGTTGATGAAGGTGATGGTGTAAAACAGTGAAGGTTGATGAAGGTGACGGTGTAAAACAGTGAAGGTTGATGAAGGTGAAGGTGTAAAACAGTGAAGGCTGATGAAGGTGACGGTGTAAAACAGTGAAGGCTGATGAAGGTGAAGGTGTAAAACAGTGAAGGTTGATGAAGGTGATGGTGTAAAACAGTGAAGGCTGATGAAGGTGAAGGTGTAAAACAGTGAAGGCTGATGAAGGTGATGGTGTAAAACAGTGAAGGCTGATGAAGGTGAAGGTGTAAAACAGTGAAGGTTGATGAAGGTGATGGTGTAAAACAGTGAAGGCTGATGAAGGTGATGGTGTAAAACAGTGAAGGCTGATGAAGGTGAAGGTGTAAAACAGTGAAGGTTGATGAAGGTGACGGTGTAAAACAGTGAAGGCTGATGAAGGTGAAGGTGTAAAACAGTGAAGGTTGATGAAGGTGATGGTGTAAAACAGTGAAGGATGATGAAGGTGATGATGGTGATGGTGTAAAACAGTGAAGGCTGATGAAGGTGAAGGTGTAAAACAGTGAAGGTTGATGAAGGTGATGGTGTAAAACAGTGAAGGTTGATGAAGGTGATGGTGTAAAACAGTGAAGGCTGATGAAGGTGATGAAGGTGATGGTGTAAAACAGTGAAGGTTGATGAAGGTGATGGTGTAAAACAGTGAAGGCTGATGAAGGTGACGGTGTGAAGGTGTAAAACAGTGAAGGCTGGTGAAGGTGACGGTGTAAAACAGTGAAGGTTGATGAAGGTGATGGTGTAAAACAGTGAAGGTTGATGAAGGTGACGGTGTAAAACAGTGAAGGTTGATGAAGGTGAAGGTGTAAAACAGTGAAGGTTGATGAAGGTGATGGTGTAAAACAGTGAAGGTTGATGAAGGTGACGGTGTAAAACAGTGAAGGTTGATGAAGGTGATGGTGTAAAACAGTGAAGGCTGATGAAGCACTCCGCTAATCCCCTCCCGACCTTACCTGTCCTCCCTCCACTTTCTCAACTTGCCTGTGTGTGTGTGTGTGTGTGTGTGTGTGTGTGTGTGTGTGTGTGTGTGTGTGTGTGTGTGTCCGTCCTTGTGTGTCCATGTGTGCGTGTGTGTGTGTGTGTGTGTGTGTGTGTGTGTGTGTGTGTGCGTGCGCGCGCGCGCGCGTGTGTGTGTGTGCATGTCTGTGTATACGTGTATGTGTGTGTGCATAATTTATGTGTACGTGTGTTTGTGTGGGAAGATTATATGTATATGTGAGTGAGGGGAGAGATAGATAGATAGATAGATAGATAGAGAGAGAGAGAGAGAGAGAGAGAGAGAGAGAGAGAGAGAGAGAGAGAGAGAGAGAGAGAGAGAACACTGAACACTGAACATTGAAAGGTTTAATGTCATCAGGTATACAGCTCTAGTGACATGGGGGTGCAAATCAGAACAATAATGAGGAAAATAACGAAACAAAATAAAACAGTAAACATACTGGAAGTCAAATAAACTAACGCTCGACCATCCATTTTCTAAGTTCATGAAAACAAAAGCATTTTTTGTCTATCAATGTAGCTATTGACATGAATTACTCTTCTTTCGAATATTATAGGCTTCAGCAATGGACTTCGCCAGTGATCTTACTGTGTCGTCATCGTAATCCATTTTCAACACACTAATGGTAAAATATATGAAGAAGAGTGTTTCCATAACAAAGAAACACGTAAAGAATGTTTTGGTAATTAATGCAGATTAACAAGACGAATGAAGCGGAGACTTTTTAGAAAATTTGATCGTACTTTTGACAAAGACGTGAAGGCGGTGTTCCTCATTGCAAGAAGAGAAAACAAGAATGTAATCGCAAGGAAAAAGAAAGAATATAATGAGTCACTTTGGAGAGAGTTCCTGAATTCCTTTAAATGTCAGAAAATGTTTGGGTGAACGATCAAAAGGCTATGACATAAAACACCTCGGCCACAAAACAGTGTTTCCATCGATCAATGGTTTGATCATTTTGAATTGTGTTGGAAAAGGAAACTGATGACGTTATTGTCATGATACAGAAGATGAAATCGATGAAGTTTTTGATAGACCAATATGTAGAGAAGATGCATTACAAGCAAACAAAAAACAAAACAAAACAAAAACAAACAAAAAACAAAAACAAAAACAAAAACAACAACAACAACAAAAAGTTGAAAACTGGTAAATCAGCTGGACCTGGCGGATGAATTTCTGAGTTCTGCCAGAATCCAGCTGAGTCGACAACAGAATTTTGATGAAATTATTCAATCGTTTGCTTGACATTGCTATTTATCCAGAACATTGACAGGATCGATTATTTTACAACTGTAATCCTGTTTGAAAAACGTGAAATGAATGACACGAACAATTACAGATGTATATCGTTATGTAGTATCAGTAGTAAATGACATAGTTCTTTCATTAATAACAGGTTGCAGGAATGGGTGAGTTTAGATAACAAAACAAAAACAGGAGAACATCAGACTGGTTTCAAGAACGATCACTGTACAACAGACCACATATTTACTTTATTTGTTGCTGTTCAGTTATTTATATTGCTGTTTGTTGATGATATTGTTTCATCATCAATATCAGTAACAGGTTTGCAAAGACAATTGAATAGTTTGTATGTAGCCACAATGAGTTTAGAATGAAAAGTGAATATGAAAAACAAAAAAACAAACAAACAAAACAAAAAAACAAACAAACAAACAAACCAACAAAACAACAACAACAAACAAACCAAACAACCAAACACGTATCAATGTTTTGTAAAGGCGGGTGTCCATGGAACATGAACGATGGACCCACGGAAACAAAACGGTCAGAGTTGTTGTCATACAGACATGTCGGAATCTTTTCAGTCAGACTCACTTTCTCTTCTGTCTGTCGAGATTAAGTTAGTAATCAGAGCTAAAGGAGTTGTTCTGAAAACACCATGTGCCACATGAACACTACATTAACTCACTCAGTACGGCCAGTCCTCTCTTCTCCTCTACACAGACCCCTCGGATGTCCAGTGGGTGTCTGAATGACCCAACCTTTAGCTTCCGTCGTAAGAATTGTGGTATTCTTTGTCAACATTCACCTCTTCAGTATAAGAGCCTTCCTCTTGCAATATTTTGATGATGGTAATTGGGGTGAAACGCTGTTAACATCGTCTCTTTCGCCGTTCGTATGGAAAGAGTTAAAGAGTTGTTCTGAATACACCATGTGCCACATGAACACTAGATTAAAGAGTTGTTCTGAATACACCATGTGCCACATGAACACTACATTAAAGAGTTGTTCTGAATACACCATGTGCCACATGAACACTACATTAAAGACTTGTTCTGAAAACACCATGTGCCACATGAACACTACATTAAAGACTTGTTCTGAATACACCATGTGCCACATGAACACTACATTAAAGAGTTGTTCTGAATACACCATGTGCCACATGAACACTAGATTCTAGCTCGTGTTGTGTATTCAGTGTAGAGCTGTTGGATTCACTGGTACAACATGGTGCTGTAGTATGGGCGCTCAGTCGAGAATGATAGGGAAATTGAAATATTACCGTTTTGGCCATGAACCGTTTTTTTTTTTTTAATGTAGACATGGACATCCAGAGGCTTGATTTGTTATGGAGAAGTTGGCAGGTACCCTGTATGTTTGAACTCTTGGTAAAGTGTAACAGTTACTCACTCAAGTTAACTGGAATGGGTAAGCATAGGCCACCATCATAAAGCATACAGAACATTGTACAATTTAGACAATAGTGGAAAGAAGACCTGGGTCACAAACATACGAAAATGTCTCTGTTCTTGTGGGTTTGCACTTGTGTGGGATAACCGGGGTGTTGAAAATATAACAGGATTTATAAACTGTTTCAAACTAGAATTGTTGACTGCAGATGGCACGACTGGCGTGGTCACATTCAGAACAGTAGCGGGTTTGCTGAATATAGGATGTTTCTGTTGACCCCCGTGTTGAACCATACATTGAAATTGTAATGAAGAGATTATCTTAAATGTGCTTTGACAAAACAAGTTTGAGAGTGATTTGATAATAGAAGAGTTGAGAAAATGCTAAAGTTGTTTTGCAATGGTTATGAGGAAGGTGAAATTCATTGTACTCATTGCCGTCCTGCTCTTCATAACTTGAGGAGGAAATATATCCAGCCCAAATATTTTCATAATCCATGTCGCTTCAGATTCAATTATATCATGGCCTCCAGCCAGAAACTGAGGAAAGTGAACTATCTAATCTGGCGTTCTACAATTGGAGTGTCTGGCGTTCTACACTTACAAGGATCTAAAACGACTACGTGTGGCTGAAACTAATGAATGTAAACGTCTCGGCATTAAAACAATTGTTATTGCCCATAATTCAATGTCCTTTTGCCAGACCAACTCGTGTAATTGATGACTGATTGCCCCCTTCAGTTAGGGGCCTTGGCCTAATCTGAATAAAACATTTAGCATTCGCATCCCCCTTCTCTGTCTCTCTCTCCCTCCCTCTTTCTCCCTCCCTCTCTCTCTCTCCCTCCCTCTCTCTCCCCCCGCAGCGCCGTATCTTCCGTTCCTTGAACAGCAAGGAGTGTACGCTACGCCCAGCCGTCCAACAGCTATACATACCACGAAAAAAAAAGAAATAAAAGAAGAAAAAAAAGGAAGCTGGAGGCGGGGCGGAGGGAGCGAGAAGGAGGGTGAAGAGAGGGAGGAGTAGAGGGAAGGGGGGGGGGGGGGGAGGCAGGGAGGGAGGGAAACCCTGGCTCATTTTTCTCGCACTGTTATACACCCACCACCACCACTACACGACGAAGCACAGCCTTTGCTCCGCCCCTCCCGTGAAAAGCAGTCTGGAGTCATCCAGGCAGTGCGCCCCTCTGTCCGTCCGTCCGTCCGTTGTTACACGTGTGTGCGTGTGTGGTGTTGGCTTCATTCGCTCCGGAGGTGTGTTTTGTTTGTTTGTTTTTTCAATTTATTTATTTATTCATTTATTCCCCCCCCCTTTTTTTTTGCTGGCTTGCGAAGAAGAGGCAGTAAGAGAGACAGAGCTTTCTTCCTCCGTAACCCCAAACTCTACCCCCAACCCCAAACTCTACCCCCAACCCCAAACTCTCTACCCCTAACCCCAAACTCTACCCCTAACCCCAAACTCTCTACCCCCAACCCCAAACTCTACCCCCAACCCCAAACTCTCTACCCCCAACCCCAAACTCTACCCCCAACCCCTAACCCCAAACTCTACCCCCAACCCCCAACCCCAACCCCCAACCCCAAACTCTCTACCCCCAACCCCAAACTCTACCCCTGTTTCTTTCTCCTAAAGAAGAAGAAGAAAAAAAA
>NC_134890.1:34597969-34600469 GCF_041734735.1 Babylonia areolata | reverse complement strand
TCCTTCCTCTCCTCCTCCTCCTCCTTCCTCTCCTCCTCCTCCTCCTCCTCCTTCCTCTCCTCCTCCTCCTTCCTCTCCTCCTCCTCCTCCTCCTCAGGGCGCTTTCCCAAAGAACTGTTCACTGGAGTCCACGTGTTCTGTGGGTTGTGCCATCGGATTGGTTTTAATTTTTAGTTTATTTATTTATTGATTTATTCATTTATTTATTTATTTTTGTCTTCCTCTCCGTCTCCCTCCGTCCACAGTTCTGCCCCTTGTTGTTCCTTTGTGCATGACGTCACAGAACCCGAGCAATGTTTGGTAAGTATGTGCTCCTTGCTTGTCAGGTGTACTGTGTGCTGGTGCCTTTCTCATTGTTTAGTTTATTTCTTTATTTATCTATTCTATTATGATTATTATTATTATTATTATTATTATCATCTCTTTTTTTGTCACTGTTTCTTCTCCCCCCCTTACAACTAAACAAAAAGGATACAATACATGACACTGAATGAATGCCCAAATAAGGAAAAGAAGTGCAACAAGACATAGACATACACAGAAGAAGGACACTGGGTCTACACAGTGCTTATTCTGCACTCTCTCCTTCATTGTTATAAACTGCACCAACGACAGAGGGAAACGAAAATAAGCACAACAATGACTACATCAACATATAACAGATTAAAAAAAAGATTTAAAGAATTTCCTTGATTGACATTTATAATTTCAATTTTTTTTCCTCTTTTCTCTGTTACTTCAGAACACAGGATATATCTTTACCTCCAGGTTATCAGTATCGGTCTCTGTTACTTCAGAACAGAGGGTGTATCTTTACCTCCAGGTTATCAGTATCGGTCTCTGTTACTTCAGAACAGAGGATGTATCTTTACCTCCAGGTTATCAGTATTGGTCTCTGTTACTTCAGAACAGAGGGTGTATCTTTACCTCCAGGTTATCAGTATTGGTCTCTGTTACTTCAGAACAGAGGATGTATTTTTACCTCCAGGTTATCAGTATTGGTCTCTGTTACTTCAGAACAGAGGATGTATTTTTACCTCCAGGTTATCAGTATTGGTCTCTGTTACTTCAGAACAGAGGGTGTATCTTTACCTCCAGGTTATCAGTATCGGTCTCTGTTACTTCAGAACAGAGGGTGTATCTTTACCTCCAGGTTATCAGTATCGGTCTCTGTTACTTCAGAACAGAGGATGTATCTTTACCTCCAGGTTATCAGTATTGGTCTCTGTTACTTCAGAACAGAGGATGTATTTTTACCTCCAGGTTATCAGTATCGGTCTCTGTTACTTCAGAACAGAGGATGTAGTTTTACCTCCAGGTTATCAGTATCGGTCTCTGTTACTTCAGAACAGAGGATGTATCTTTACCTCCAGGTTATCAGTATCGGTCTCTGTTACTTCAGAACAGAGGGTGTATTTTTACCTCCAGGTTATCAGTATCGGTCTCTGTTACTTCAGAACAGAGGGTGTATCTTTACCTCCAGGTTATCAGTATCGGTCTCTGTTACTTCAGAACAGAGGATGTATCTTTACCTCCAGGTTATCAGTATTGGTCTCTGTTACTTCAGAACAGAGGATGTATTTTTACCTCCAGGTTATCAGTATTGGTCTCTGTTACTTCAGAACAGAGGATGTATTTTTACCTCCAGGTTATCAGTATCGGTCTCTGTTACTTCAGAACAGAGGATGTATCTTTACCTCCAGGTTATCAGTATCGGTCTCTGTTACTTCAGAACAGAGGGTGTATTTTTACCTCCAGGTTATCAGTATCGGTCTCTGTTACTTCAGAACAGAGGGTGTATCTTTACCTCCAGGTTATCAGTATCGGTCTCTGTTACTTCAGAACAGAGGGTGTATCTTTACCCCCAGGTTATCAGTATTGGTCTCTGTTACTTCAGAACAGAGGATGTATTTTTACCTCCAGGTTATCAGTATCGGTCTCTGTTACTTCAGAACAGAGGATGTATCTTTACCTCCAGGTTATCAGTATTGGTTTCCCGTCAGGTGAAACAAGAGGTCCACAGACAAGGGAGTAGCCCTCTTTGATGTCCCGTCACGTGAAACAAGAGGTCTGCAGACCAGGGAGTAGCCCTCTTTGATGTCCCGTCACGTGAAACAAGAGGTCTGCAGACCAGGGAGTAGTCCTCTTTGATGTCCCGTCACGTGAAACAAGAGGTCTGCAGACCAGGGAGTAGCCCTCTTTGATGTCCCGTCACGTGAAACAAGAGGTCTGCAGACCAGGGAGTAGTCCTCTTTGATGTCCCGTCACGTGAAACAAGAGGTCTGCAGACCAGGGAGTAGTCCTCTTTGATGTCCCGTCACGTGAAACAAGAGGTCTGCAGACCAGGGAGTAGTCCTCTTTGATGTTCCGTCACGTGAAACAAGAGGTCTGCAGACCAGGGAGTAGTCCTCTTTGATGTCCCGTCACGTGAAACAAGAGGTCTGCAGACCAGGGAGTAGTCCTCTTTGATGTCCCGTCACGTGAAACAAGAGGTCTGCAG
>NC_134890.1:34587969-34592969 GCF_041734735.1 Babylonia areolata | reverse complement strand
TAAAACAGCCGGAAAACTGTAATCTATAATATTCCCGTGTATAAAACAGAAAACTGTAATCTATAATATTCCCCTGTATAAAACAGCCGGAAAACTGTAATCTATAATATTCCCCTGTATAAAACAGAAAACTGTAATCTATAATATTCCCCTGTATAAAACAGAAAACTGTAATCTATAATATTCCCGTGTATAAAGCAGAAAAAATGTAATCTATAATATTCCCCTGTAAAAAAAAACAGAAAACTGTAATCTGTAATATTCCCCGTAAAAAACAGAAAACTGTAATCTATAATATTCCCCTGTAAAAAAACAGAAAACTGTAATCTATAATATTCCCGTGTATAAAACAGAAAACTGTAATCTATAATATTCCCCTGTAAAAAAACAGAAAACTGTAATCTGTAATATTCCCCTGTAAAAAACAGAAAACTGTAATCTATAATATTCCCCTGTAAAAAACAGAAAACTGTAATCTATAATATTCCCGTGTATAAAACAGAAAACTGTAATCTATAATATTCCCCTGTAAAAAACAGAAAACTGTAATCTATAATATTCCCTGTAAAAAGCAGAAAACTGTAATCTATAATATTCCCGTGTATAAAACAGAAAACTGTAATCTATAATATTCCCCTGTAAAAAAACAGAAAAATGTAATCTATAATATTCCCCTGTAAAAAAAACAGAAAACTGTAATCTATAATATTCCCGTATATAAAACAGAAAACTGTAATCTATAATATTCCCCTGTAAAAAACAGAAAACTGTAATCTATAATATTCCCGTGTATAAAACAGAAAAGTGTAATCTATAATATTCCCCTGTAAAAAAACAGAAAGCTGAAATCTATAATATTCCCCTGTAAAAAAACAGAAAACTGTAATCTATAATATTCCCCTGTAAAAAACAGAAAATTGTAATCTATAATATTCCCGTGTATAAAACAGAAAACTGAAATCTATAATATTCCCCTGTAAAAAAACCCAGAAAACTGTTATCTATAATATTCCCCTGTAAAAAGCAGAAAACTGTAATCTATAATATTCCCCTGTAAAAAGCAGAAAACTGTAATCTATAATATTCCCGTGTATAAAACAGAAAACTGTAATCTATAATATTCACGTATATAAAACAGAAAATTGTAATCTATAATATTCCCCTGTAAAAAAACAGAAAACTGTAATCCGTTATATTCCCGTGTATAAAACAGAAAACTGTAATTTATAATATTCCCGTGTGTAAAATAGAAAACCAATCTATAATATTCCCGTGTATAAAACTGAAAACTAATCTATAATATTCCCGTGTATAAAACAGAAAACTAATCTATAATATTCCCGTGTATAAAACAGAAAACTGTAATCTATAATATTCCCGTGTGTAAAACAGAAAACTGTAATCAGTTATATTCCCGTGTATAAAGCAGAAAATTGTAATCTATAATATTCCCGTGTATAAAACAGAAAACTGTCATCTATAATATTCCCGTGTAAAAAACAGAAAACTGTAATCTATAATATTCCCGTGTATAAAACAGAAAACTGTAATCTATAATATTCCCGTGTATAAAACAGAAAACTGTAAGCCGTGATATTTCCTTGTATAAAACAGAAAATTGTATTCCGTTATATTTTCTTGTATAAAACAGAAAACTGTAATCCGTTATATTGTCTTGTATAAAACAGAAGATTGTAATCGATAATATTCTCGTGTATAAAACAGAAAACATTTATCCATTATATTTCCGTGTATAAAGCAGAAATCTGCAATACGTTATATTTTCTTGTATAAAACAGAAATCTGTAATCCGTTATATTTTCTTGTATAAAACAGAAATCTGTAATCCGTTATATTTTCTTGTATAAAACAGAAATCTGTAATCCGTTATATTTTCTTGTATAAAACAGAAATCTGTAATCCGTTATATTTTCTTGTATAAAACAGAAAACTTATACGTTATATTTCCGTGTATAAAGCAGAAACCTGTAATCCGTTATATTTCCTTGTAAAAAAACAGATAAGTGTAATCTATACTAATCCAGTGTATGGAAGAGAAAACTGTAATCCGTTTAATTTTCTTGTATAAAACAGAAAACTGTAATCCGTTATATTTCCGTGTAAAGAGCAGAGAACTGTAATCCATAATATTCCCGTGTAAAAAACAGAAAACTGTAATCAGTTATATTTCCGTGTAAAAAGCAGAGAACTGTAATCCATAATATTCCCGTGTTTAAAACAGAAAACTGTAATCCGTTATATTTCCGTGTATAAAACAGAAAACTGTAATCCTTTACATTTCCGTGTTTAAAACAGAAAACTGCAACCCTTTACATTTCCGTGTTCAAAAGAGAAAACTGTAATCCGCTATATTTCCGTTTATAAAGCAGAAAACTGTAATCCATAATATTCCCGTGTTTTCAAACAGAAAAAAGTAATCCTTTACAATTCCGCATAAAATGCAGAAAACTGTAATCCAATATATTTCCGTGTTTAAAACAGAAAACTGTAATCCTTTACATTTCCGTGTTCAAAAGAGAAAACTGTAATCCGCTATATTTCCGTTTATAAAGCAGAAAACTGTAATCCATAATATTCCCGTGTTTTCAAACAGAAAAAAGTAATCCTTTACAATTCCGCATAAAATGCAGAAAACTGTAATCCAATATATTTCCGTGTTTAAAACAGAAAACTGTAATCCATAATATTCCCGAGTCTAAAACAGAAAACTGTAATCCATATTATTCCCGTGTTTAAAACAGAAAACTGTGATCCATAATATTTCCGTATTTAAAACAGGAAACAAATCTGTTATATTTCCGTGTATAAAGCAGAAAACTGTAGTCCATAATATTTCCGTGTTTGAAGCTGAAAACTGTAATCCTTCATATTTATTCAGAAAACTGTAATCCTTTATATTTATTCAGAAAACTGTAATCCTTTATATTTATTCAGAAAACTGTAATCCTTCATATTTATTCAGAAAACTGTAATCCTTCATATTTATTCAGAAAACTGTAATCCTTTATATTTTCATGTTTAAAACTAAAAACTCAATACCTTTCTGTTTCCGCGTTTAAAACGAAAATGGTAGTCTTTTATATTCACGTGTTTAACATTGAAAACTCCACAAAGGCGCCAAATCCTGTGAGGCCAAAGGAATCGCTGCAGCACAGCGACGTAGACAGGCCAGGAAAAGCAGTGCCAGCAAGTCCCCGACAGCCGCCACCATCCCCTGTCCACACTGCGTCAGAACCTTCCGGGCGCGGATTGGCCTGACCAGTCATCTTCGCACCCACAGAGCCCAACCCACCCACCCCCAGGATGACTAGATGGTCCTCGTCGATCCCGACGGACGAACCACACATTTTGGTTTACATTCTCTTTTTTTCTTGCTAAACTGCTCAAAGTGAAAGCACCCCCAACCCCACACATACCCCCCCCCCTCCGCACCCCCCTTACCCCCCACCCCCACTCTCTCTCTGTCTCTCCCTTCCTCTCCAGTAAGAGTGTTTCTATGATGCGACCTACACATATTTAATCTTATTTTTGTTGTTGTGCATGTTGCTAGTAACTGTTACACATATATTTACAGGTTGTTGATTTCTAGTGTTCTGGTTTATCATTTCTTTGAATACATAAATATATGCATATATAAAATTGATAAGGAGAGAGAGAGAGAGAGAGAGAGAGAGAGAGAGAGAGAGAGAGAGATACAGTCGCTAAAATATAACAAAAACCGTAACATTACTCACAACGCACACCTCTCCCACGTCTCTGTCACACACACCCTGCCCCTACACCCCCTCCAACCCCCACCCCCACCACCCACACACAATAATGCACACTCACCCACACACAATAATGCACACTCACCCACACACAATAATGCACACTCACCCACACACAATGATGCACACTTACGCACACACAATGATGCACACTCACGCACACACAATAATGCACACTCACCCACACACAATGATGCACACTCACGCACACACAATAATGCACACTCACCCACACACAATAATGCACACTCACCCACACACAATAATGCACACTCACCCACACACAATGATGCACACTCACCCACACACAATGATGCACACTCACCCACACACAATAATGCACACTCATGCACACACAATAATGCACACTCACCCACACACAATGATGCACACTCACGCACACACAATAATGCACACTCACCCACACACAATAATGCACACTCACGCACACACAATGATGCACACTCACCCACACACAATAATGCACACTCACGCACACACAATAATGCACACTCACCCACACACAATGATGCACACTCACCCACACACAATAATGCACACTCACCCACACACAATGATGCACACTCACCCACACACAATAATGCACACTCACCCACACACAATGATGCACACTCACCCACACAGACGGTCTGTGGAAAGGAGAACCTTTAGATTAAAACATTGTAAGAACAAACTGTGTAGCGAGACCAGAACTGAAAGACTGAAGAGTGGAACAGTGTCGGACACTATGTGGAGATTTCCCCAGTCAGAAGGTAGTTTGGAACAGTGTCGGACACTTTGTGGTGGAGATGTCCCCGATCAGAAGGTAGTTTGGAACAGTGTCTGACACTTTGTGGTGATGTCCCCGATCAGAAGGTAGTTTGGAGCAGTGTCTGACACTTTGTGGTGATGTCCCCGATCAGAAGGTAGTTTGGAGCAGTGTCTGACACTTTGTGGTGGAGATGTCCCCAGTCAGAAGGTAGTTTGGAGCAGTGTCTGACACTTTGTGGAGATTTCCCCAGTCAGAAGGTAGTTTGGAGCAGTGTCTGACACTTTGTGGTGGAGATGTCCCCGATCAGAAGGTAGTTTGGAGCAGTGTCTGACACTTTGTGGAGATTTCCCCAGTCAGAAGGTAGTTTGGAGCAGTGTCTGACACTTTGTGGTGGAGATGTCCCCGATCAGAAGGTAGTTTGGAGCAGTGTCTGACAC
>NC_134890.1:34557969-34567969 GCF_041734735.1 Babylonia areolata | reverse complement strand
AGGGCTGTCATTGTGAGGGAAGACGGTGATCCACGGTCAATTATCAGGAAAGAGGACGCGTCAGATGAACGAGTCAGCCAGGTCAACCAGGAGTTTTATCCCCCCCCACCCCGTTTTACCACCTTCCTCCCCCCTACCCCCTTAGTTTTTCAAAGCCATCGGTCCCCCAGGGGGTCAAGGGAGTGGAGAGGAGGGAGGGGGGTGTCTAGGTGAGATGTTAGGGGAAGGAGGGGGGTGGTGTCCAGGTGAGATGTTAGGGGAAGGAGGGGGTGGTGTCTAGGTGAGATGTTAGGGGAAGGAGGGGGTGGTGTCTAGGTGAGATGTTAGGGAAGGAGGGGGTGGTGTCCAGGTGAGATGTTAGGGGGAAGGAGGGGGGGGGTGTCTAGGTGAGATGGTTAGGGGAAGGAGGGGGGGGTGTCTAGGTGAGATGTTAGGGGAAGGAGGGGGGGCGGGGGTCTAGGTGAGATGTTAGGGGAAGGAGGGGGGTGGTGTCTAGGTGAGATGTTAGGGGAAGGAGGGGGTGTGTCCAGGTGAGATGTTAGGGGAAGGAGGGGGTGGTGTCTAGGTGAGATGTTAGGGGAAGGAGGGGGCGGGGGTCTAGGTGAGATGTTAGGGGAAGGAGGGGGGGGGTCTAGTGATGTTAGGGGAAGGAGGGGGTGGTGTCTAGGTGAGATGTTAGGGAAGGGGGGCGGGTGTCTAGGTGAGATGTTAGGGGAAGGAGGGGGGTGGTGTCTAGGTGAGATGTTAGGGGAAGGAGGGGGTGGTGTCTAGGTGAGATGTTAGGGGAAGGAGGGGGGTGGTGTCTAGGTGAGATGTTAGGGGAAGGAGGGGGGGGTGTCTAGGTGAGATGTTAGGGGAAGGAGGGGGGGGGTGTCTAGGTGAGATGTTAGGGGAAGGAGGGGGGGGTGTCTAGGTGAGATGTTAGGGGAAGGAGGGGGTGGTGTCTAGGTGAGATGTTAGGGGAAGGAGGGGGGTGGTGTCTAGGTGAGATGTTAGGGGAAGGAGGGGGGGGGGTGTCTAGGTGAGATGTTAGGGGAAGGAGGGGGGGGGTGTCTAGGTGAGATGTTAGGGGAAGGAGGGGGTGGTGTCTAGGTGAGATGTTAGGGGAAGGAGGGGGTGGTGTCTAGGTGAGATGTTAGGGGAAGGAGGGGGTGGTGTCTAGGTGAGATGTTAGGGGAAGGAGGGGGTGGTGTCTAGGTGAGATGTTAGGGGAAGGAGGGGTGGTGTCACGGTGAGATGTTAGGGGAAGGAGGGGGGGGGGTGTCTAGGTGAGATGTTAGGGGAAGGAGGGGTGGTGTCTAGGTGAGATGTATGGGGAAGGAGGGGTGGTGTCACGGTGAGATGTTAGGGGAAGGAGGGGGGGGGGTGTCTAGGTGAGATGTTAGGGGAAGGAGGGGGGGTGTCTAGGTGAGATGTTAGGGGAAGGAGGGGGTGGTGTCTAGGTGAGATGTTAGGGGAAGGAGGGGGGGTGTCTAGGTGAGATGTTAGGGGAAGGAGGGGGTGGTGTCTAGGTGAGATGTTAGGGGAAGGAGGGGGGGTGTCTAGGTGAGATGTTAGGGGAAGGAGGGGGGTGGTGTCTAGGTGAGATGTTAGGGGAAGGAGGGGGGGGGGGGGGGTCTAGGTGAGATGTTAGGGGAAGGAGGGGGGGGGGTGTCTAGGTGAGATGTTAGGGGAAGGAGGGGGTGGTGTCTAGGTGAGATGTTAGGGGAAGGAGGGGGGGGGTGTCTAGGTGAGATGTTAGGGGAAGGAGGGGGTGGTGTCTAGGTGAGATGTTAGGGGAAGGAGGGGGGGGGGTGTCACGGTGAGATGTTAGGGGAAGGAGGGGGTGGTGTCCAGGTGAGATGTTAGGGGAAGGAGGGGGTGGTGTCCAGGTGAGATGTTAGGGGAAGGAGGGGGTGGTGTCCAGGTGAGATGTTAGGGGAAGGAGGGGGTGTGGCTCAGTGGTAGGGCAGTGGAGACAGTGGAGAGTGAGACAGAGAGAGAAGGGGGGTGGGAGGGAGAGAGAGGAGATAAGAGAAGGGGGGGGGAGTAGAGACCGAGGGTGGGGGGTGGGGGGGTGGGGGGAGAAAGCGAGAAGAGTGAGAGGGATGGAGAGATGAATCAGTACAGTATTTGTGCAGAATAATGAAAACGATAACAACCCCCCCCCCCACGACCCCACCCCCCGCCCCCCAAGAAAAAGGAGAGAGAAAGATAGTGAGAGAGACAGACTGACAGATAGACACGACAGAGAGAGATAAAGACATAGACAGACAGACAGACAGACAGACAGACAGGCAGACAGACAGACAGACAGACAGACTTACAGATAGAGCATTGCTCGTCAGTTGTTCATCGCAGAAGATTGAGTGCCACCCCATTTCAGCACTCTGTCATTATCAGACCTACAAACATACAATGCATCTTTCCCACACATCCACACCGCCCTCCCAACCCCCAACCCCCCTCCCCCCCAACACACACACACACACACGTGCGCATATACTTTCAGACACAAGGACACGGAAACACACACACACACACACACACACACACACACACACACACACACACACACACACACACACACACTAAATGTATAGATAAATGAATGAATAGACACAAAAAAGATTAATCAATAGAATCAAATGCATGAGTAAATTAATGCACTGATACATGAACTCACAATTTTTTCACACTCATTTAACTCTTCCTGAATGGTCACATGATAAAAATGTTAGTGTTTGAGGGGATTTAACTCTTTCTGAATGGTCACATGATAAAAATGTTAGTGTCTGAGGGGATTTAACTCTTTCTGAATGGTCACATGATAAAAATGTTAGTGTTTGAGGGGATTTAACTCTTTCTGAATGGTCACATGATAAAAATGTTAGTGTCTGAGGGGATTTAACTCTTTCTGTGCAGTCATTTAATAAGAATGTTTTTTTAAACGATTTAACTCTCTCTGTGCAGCCATACAATAAGAATGTGTTTTCAGGGGAAGTAACGTTGTGTGTGAAGTCATGTGATAAGGGTGATACTGTTTTGATGAGATTTCAATCTGTATGAGCAGTCCTTTGATAAGAGTGTTAGTGTTTGTGGGGGATTTAGATTTGTATGTGCAGTCACGCGATATAATAATATATATATATATTTTTTGTTTTAAGGGGGTTTAACTATCATTGTTCATTTAAAATTTCCTGTGCAGTCAATAATAGTATGTTAGTTTTCCAGGAGCATTTAACTCTATCTCTGCACTGTGGTGAAGGTGTTTGCTATGAGGGATTTCAGGTCATGGAGCATTTAACTCTATCTCTGCACTTGGTGAAGGTGCTTGCTATGAGGGATTTCAGGTCATGGAGCATTTAACTCTATCTCTGCACTTGGTGAAGGTGTTTGCTATGAGGGATTTCAGGTCATGGAGCATTTAACTCTATCTCTGCACTTGGTGAAGGTGTTTGCTATGAGGGATTTCAGGTCATGGAGCATTTAACTCTATCTCTGCACTTGGTGAAGGTGCTTGCTATGAGGGATTTCAGGTCATGGAGCATTTAACTCTATCTCTGCACTTGGTGAAGGTGTTTGATATGAGGGATTTCAGGTCATGGAGCATTTAACTCTATCTCTGCACTTGGTGAAGGTGTTTGCTATGAGGGATTTCAGGTCATGGAGCATTTAACTCTATCTCTGCACTTGGTGAAGGTGTTTGCTATGAGGGATTTCAGGTCATGGAGCATTTAACTCTATCTCTGCACTTGGTGAAGGTGCTTGATATTAGGGATTTCAGGTCATGGAGCATTTATCTCTATCTCTGCACTTGGTGAAGGTGCTTGCTATGAGGGATTTCAGGTCATGGAGCATTTAACTCTATCTCTGCACTTGGTGAAGGTGTTTGATATTAGGGATTTCAGGTCATGGAACATTTAACTCTATCTCTGCACTTGGTTAAGGTGCTTGCTATGAGTGATTTCAGGTCATGGAACATTTAACTCTGCACTTGGTGAAGGTGTTTGATATGAGGGATTTCAGGTCATGGAGCATTTAACTCTATCTCTGCACTTGGTGAAGGTGCTTGCTATGAGGGATTTCAGGTCATGGAGCATTTAACTCTATCTCTGCACTTGGTGAAGGTGCTTGCTATGAGGGATTTCAGGTCATGGAACTTTCAGCGCAGTTTCATGGTGGCTCGTTGGCGTGTCGAAATGAGTCAGCTTTTCGTGCTGCTTTTCGGCAATTTGTCCAGCGTTCTGACGCCCTTTAACTCTTTCCCTGCATGTATGCAGTAGTGGCGTGTTGGTGTTTTGAGAGGTGTCTGTTTAAAACGCGACAAGTGCCGGTGCTTTCAAAGTGTTTTAATGGACAGTTGCTCGATAGTGTCGCTGGTTGATGTGTTGACAACACTTTACTCTCACTCCCCCGGCACTTTTAATACAGTGTCGTGTAAAAGTGTTTTCCGATAGTTTTAACCCCTTCTGCGCGCATTGCGAAACAGTGTGTTGGTTGGAATTTTGCAGAGCGTTTGTTAACTCGTGCAGCGATCGGGTAATAAATGAATTGTGTTTTTTTTAACTTCATTTTGAATCACTCTCCCACATCTCCTTTTCTTTCAGGTTTGGATTTCTTGCTGCTGAGTAGGGTTACAGAAGAAAAGAAGAAAAGGGGGAAAAAAAAGGAAAAAAAAGAGCGTTGCAAATTTTTCTTCAGAAAACTGTTCCCAACCCGCGCCAGGGGTCTTCGTTCACCCCCCAGGCCCGAGAGCGGGCCGGCGTTTTTAGGGCAGTTAACTCTTTCACCCGGCCTGCCCGTGACAAACATGCCAACACGAGAGTTACGTGCACCATAAACAAGAGGCTGGCAACTCATCGCTTAGAGACGCCCTCTCCTTCGCCAAAGAATGGCGACTTCTTTTTTTTCTGGAAATTGGAGGAGGGACAGAGGGAGGTGGAGTGGGGGGGGGGACAAAAGGATGGTGACTGGGCGTGCAGATGCACTACAGAAGGAGTAAGAGGACGAGGAAGAGGAGGAGCAGGAGGAGGAAGAAGAGGAGGAAGAGGAGGAGGAATAAGAGGAGCAGGAGGAGGAGGAAGAGGAGGAGGAACAGGAGGAGGGGAGGATTAGGAAGAGGAGGAGGAAGAAGAGGAGCAGAAGGAGGAAGAAGAGGAGGAGGAGGAGGAAGAGGAGGAGGAGGAAATGGATATGGGAGGTCAGAGAAGAATGAAATGCCAAGAAATGCCGGAGGTGAAACGGTGTGAATGAGATAGAGAGATAAACAGACTTCTACACAGATAGACTGGGAGATAGATACAATGAGAGTGAGTGAGTGAGAGAGAGAGAGAGAGAGAGAGAGAGAGAGAGAGAGAGAGAGACGCGTGGGGTGGGGGTGGGGGTTGGCGTGCAGGGGAGAGAAAAACGATCCACACACACGTGTAGGTTCTTCGTCCTACCCGTTAACTCCCACCCCACGCCACCCCACACATCCACCCCTCCACATACACACACACACACACACACACACACACACACACACACAGAGGAGAAGTGAGGAGGTGGAGAACCTGATAGAGGACGAATGTATCGGTGAACCATTGCCATCCTCCAGGACAGCGACAGCTCCAGAAACAGCGGTGGCACGAAGCAGCAAGGGTAGACAGCTCCAGGAACAGCGTTTACACCAGGCGGTAAGGGTAGACAGCTCCAGGAACAGTGTTTACACGAGGCGGTAAGGGTAGACAGCTCCAGGAACAGTGTTGGCACGAGGCGGTAAGGGTAGACAGCTCCAGAAACAGTGTTGGCACGAGGCGGTAAGGGTAGACAGCTCCAGGAACAGTGTTGGCACGAGGCGGTAAGGGTAGACAGCTCCAGGAACAGTGTTTACACGAGGCGGTAAGGGTAGACAGCTCCAGGAACAGTGTTTACACGAGGCGGTAAGGGTAGACAGCTCCAGAAACAGTGTTGGCACGAAGCAGCAAGGGTAGACAGCTCCAGGAACAGTGTTTACACGAGGCGGTAAGGGTAGACAGCTCCAGGAACAGTGTTTACACGAGGCGGTAAGGGTAGACAGCTCCAGAAACAGTGTTTACACGAGGCGGTAAGGGTAGACAGCTCCAGGAACAGCGTTTACACGAGGCGGTAAGGGTAGACAGCTCCAGAAACAGTGTTGGCACGAGGCGGTAAGGGTAGACAGCTCCAGAAACAGTGTTGGCACGAGGCGGTAAGGGTAGACAGCTCCAGAAACAGTGTTGGCACGAGGCGGTAAGGGTAGACAGCTCCAGGAACAGTTGGCACGAGGTGGTAAGGGTAGACAGCTCCAGAAACAGTGTTAGCACGAGGCGGTAAGGGTAGACAGCTCCAGAAACAGTGTTGGCACGAGGCGGTAAGGGTAGACAGCTCCAGAAACAGTTGGCACGAGGCGGTAAGGGTAGACAGCTCCAGGAACAGTTGGCACGAGGCGGTAAGGGTAGACAGCTCCAGAAACAGTGTTGGCACGAGGCGGTAAGGGTAGACAGCTCCAGAAACAGTGTTGGCACGAGGCGGTAAGGGTAGACAGCTCCAGAAACAGTTGGCACGAGGCGGTAAGGGTAGACAGCTCCAGGAACAGTTGGCACGAGGCGGTAAGGGTAGACAGCTCCAGGAACAGTTGGCACGAGGCGGTAAGGGTAGACAGCTCCAGGAACAGTGTTGGCACGAGGTGGTAAGGGTAGACAGCTCCAGAAACAGTGTTGGCACGAGGCGGTAAGGGTAGACAGCTCCAGAAACAGTGTTGGCACGAGGCGGTAAGGGTAGACAGCTCCAGGAACAGTGTTGGCACGAGGCGGTAAGGGTAGACAGCTCCAGGAACAGTGTTGGCACGAGGCGGTAAGGGTAGACAGCTCCAGAAACAGTTGGCACGAGGTGGTAAGGGTAGACAGCTCCAGAAACAGTGTTGGCACGAGGCGGTAAGGGTAGACAGCTCCAGAAACAGTGTTGGTACGAGGCGGTAAGGGTAGACAGCTCCAGTCAATCTTCCACCCTCCCCTTGTGTCTCGCTCAGCCGACCACGATGTCCGGTCCATCAGATATGATTTTGTGACGATTCGTTGGAGCTGGGTGTGCGTGCCGGATCAGACACACAGAGAAAGCGAAGAAAACACAACTAGCAAACAAACAAATAAATGAAAATAATATACTACTACTACTACTACTACTACTACTACTACTACTACTACTACTAGCCGTAATTATTGGTTGGATCATGTGGATCAAGTGGGGGGAAGGGTGCTCTGGACATGACTGAACATTATGACTGGCGTGTGTGTGTCTGATTGGGGAGAACCACTCGGAAGTATTTTGTGTTTCTTTTTTTCTTTTGGGGTAATAAGCGAAATGGTGTCCTTGCTATTATGAAATAAATAAAATTATAAAATAACAGAAAATTAACGACCCTTTGATTTTTCTTTGAAGAAAAAAATGTATATAAAAAGCGGAACGCTCCCTCCCCACTAAAACAACAACAACAACAAACAAACAACTAAACAACAACATCAACAACAAACAAACAACTAAACAGCAACAACAAAAAAACAAACAACTAAACAACAACAACAACAAACAAACAAACAACTAAACAGCAACAACAAAAAACAAATAACTAAACAACAACAACAACAAACAAACAAACAACTAAACAGCAACAACAAAAAACAAATAACTAAACAACAACAACAACAAACAAACAAACAACTAAACAGCAACAACAAAAAACAAACAAACAACTAAACAGCAATAACAAAAACAAAAACTAAACAACAACAACAACAAACAACAAACAACAACAACAACAAACAAACAAACAACTAAACAGCAATAACAAAAAACAAATAACTAAACAACAACAACAACAAACAAACAACTAAACAGCAACAACAAAAAACAAATAACTAAACAACAACAACAACAAACAAACAAATAAACAGCAACAACAAAAAACAAATAACTAAACAACAACAACAAACAAACAAACAACTAAACAACAACAACAACAACAAACAACCAAACAACAACAGCAACAACAAACAAACAATTAAACAGCAACAACAAAAAACAAACAATTAAACAGCAACAACAAAAAACAAATAACTAAACAACAACAACAAACAACCAAACAACAACAGCAACAACAAACAAACAATTAAACAGCAACAACAAAAAACAAATAACTAAACAACAACAACAAACAAACAAACAACTAAACAACAACAACAACAAACAACCAAACAACAACAACAACAACAAACCAGATTGGTTGAGAGACAGAAATGGAAAGATTTGGAGCACGAACAGTTGTTTTGAAATATTTCCATGAAAACTATATCTTTCATGCTGAAAAGAGTACAGCTGAAGCAAGGAGGAAACTGCTTGGAGGAATGAATTTTTATTTTTGGTATTGTTTGATTTTCACCAGTTTTCACATTTCAATGAAAGTAAAAAGTAAAACCAGATCAATATCAATATTTATGATCGTCACTCACCGACAAACAATTGTAATTCATTACGAATATATGGTGCTCTCTTACCCCCCCCCCCCCCCCCCCAGGAACACGACAGTGACATTTTGACAAGTGTTGGTCCTACCACACACGGTAGAAGAATGGTGAACACAGGAAAGACAGACCTTCCACACTCCTCTACCTGTCTACAGACAGGCGCTGTCTGTCACCTGCTGCTGGGATGAATAAAAGATGCGGAGAAGTAAAGCAGGAACAAGTCACTGTTCTTGGCTGTCTATTAGCAGGAACAAGTCACTGTTCTTGGCTGTCTATTAGCAGGAACAAGTCACTGTTCTTGGCTGTCTATTAGCAGGAACAAGTCACTGTTCTTGTCTGTCTATTAGCAGGAACAAGTCACTGTTCTTGGCTGTCTATTAGCAGGAGCAAGTCACTGTTCGTGGCTGTCTATTAGCAGGAACAAGTCACTGTTCTTGGCTGTCTATTAGCAGGAACAAGTCACTGTTCTTGGCTGTCTATTAACAGGAGCAAGTCACTGTTCTTGGCTGTCTATTAGCAGGAGCAAGTCACTGTTCTTGGCTGTCTATTAGCAGGAACAAGTCACTGTTCTTGGCTGTCTATTAGCAGGAGCAAGTCACTGTTCGTGGCTGTCTATTAGCAGGAACAAGTCACTGTTCTTGGCTGTCTATTAGCAGGAACAAGTCACTGTTCTTGGCTGTCTATTAGCAGGAGCAAGTCACTGTTCGTGGCTGTCTATTAGCAGGAACAAGTCACTGTTCTTGGCTGTCTATTAGCAGGAGCAAGTCACTGTTCTTGGCTGTCTATTAGCAGGAACAAGTCACTGTTCTTGGCTGTCTATTAGCAGGAACAAGTCACTGTTCTTGGCTGTCTATTAGCAGGAACAAGTCACTGTTCTTGGCTGTCTATTAGCAGGAACAAGTCACTGTTCTTGGCTGTCTATTAGCAGGAACAAGTCACTGTTCTTGGCTGTCTATTAGCAGGAACAAGTCACTGTTCTTGGCTGTCTATTAGCAGGAGCAAGTCACTGTTCTTGGCTGTCTATTAGCAGGAACAAGTCACTGTTCTTGGCTGTCTATTAGCAGGAACAAGTCACTGTTCTTGGCTGTCTATTAGCAGGAGCAAGTCACTGTTCTTGGCTGTCTGTTAGCAGGAACAAGTCACTGTTCTTGGCTGTCTATTAGCAGGAACAAGTCACTGTTCTTGGCTGTCTATTAGCAGGAACAAGTCACTGTTCTTGGCTGTCTATTAGCAGGAACAAGTCACTGTTCTTGGCTGTCTATTAGCAGGAACAAGTCACTGTTCTTGGCTGTCTATTAGCAGGAGCAAGTCACTGTTCTTGGCTGTCTATTGGCAGGAACAAGTCACTGTTCTTGGCTGTCTATTAGCAGGAACAAGTCACTGTTCTTGGCTGTCTATTAGCAGGAACAAGTCACTGTTTCTGGCTGTCTATTAGCAGGAACAAGTCACTGTTTCTGGCTGTCTATTAGCAGGAACAAGTCACTGTTCTTGGCTGTCTA
>NC_134890.1:34517969-34550469 GCF_041734735.1 Babylonia areolata | reverse complement strand
CAGGCAGGAGAGGGGAGTGATACACAGGACATTGGAACAGGCAGGAGAGGGGAGTGATACACAGGACATTGGAACAGGCAGGAGAGGTGATACACAGGACATTGGAACAGGCAGGAGAGGTGATACACAGGACATTGGAACAGGCAGGAGAGGTGAGTGATACACAGGACATTGGAACAGGCAGGAGAGGGGAGTGATACACAGGACATTGGAACAGGCAGGAGGGGTGAGTGATACACAGGACATTGGAACAGGCAGGAGAGGTGAATGATACACAGGACATTGGAACAGGCAGGAGAGGGGAGTGATACACAGGACATTGGAACAGACAGGAGAGGGGAGTGATACACAGGACATTGGAACAGGCAGGAGAGGTGATACACAGGACATTGGAACAGGCAGGAGAGGTGATACACAGGACATTGGAACAGGCAGGAGAGGGGATTGATACACAGGACATTGGAACAGGCAGGAGAGGTGAATGATACACAGGACATTGGAACAGGCAGGAGAGGTGAATGATACACAGGACATTGGAACAGGCAGGAGAGGGGAGTGATACACAGGACATTGGAACAGACAGGAGAGGGGAGTGATACACAGGACATTGGAACAGGCAGGAGAGGGGAGTGATACACAGGACATTGGAACAGACAGGAGAGGGGAGTGATACACAGGACATTGGAACAGGCAGGAGAGGTGATACACAGGACATTGGAACAGGCAGGAGAGGGGATTGATACACAGGACATTGGAACAGGCAGGAGAGGTGAATGATACACAGGACATTGGAACAGGCAGGAGAGGTGAATGATACACAGGACATTGGAACAGGCAGGAGAGGTGAATGATACACAGGACATTGGAACAGGCAGGAGAGGTGAATGATACACAGGACATTGGAACAGGCAGGAGAGGGGAGTGATACACAGGACATTGGAACAGGCAGGAGAGGTGAATGATACACAGGACATTGGAACAGGCAGGAGAGGGGAGTGATACACAGGACATTGGAACAGGCAGGAGAGGTGAATGATACACAGGACATTGGAACAGGCAGGAGAGGTGACTGACACACAGGACATTGGAACAGGCAGGAGAGGGGAGTGATACACAGGACATTGGAACAGACAGGAGAGGTGATACACAGGACATTGGAACAGGCAGGAGAGGTGAGTGATACACAGGACATTGGAACAGACAGGAGAGGGGAGTGATACACAGGACATTGGAACAGGCAGGAGAGGTGAATGATACACAGGACATTGGAACAGACAGGAGAGGGGAGTGATACACAGGACATTGGAACAGACAGGAGAGGTGAATGATACACAGGACATTGGAACAGGCAGGAGAGGTGAATGATACACAGGACATTGGAACAGGCAGGAGAGGTGAATGATACACAGGACATTGGAACAGACAGGAGAGGGGAGTGATACACAGGACATTGGAACAGGCAGGAGAGGTGAATGATACACAGGACATTGGAACAGCCAGGAGAGGGGAGTGATACACAGGACATTGGAACAGACAGGAGAGGTGAGTGATACACAGGACATTGGAACAGACAGGAGAGGTGAATGATACACAGGACATTGGAACAGACAGGAGAGGTGAATGATACACAGGACATTGGAACAGGCAGGAGAGGGGAGTGATACACAGGACATTGGAACAGGCAGGAGAGGTGATACACAGGACATTGGAACAGGCAGGAGAGGGGATTGATACACAGGACATTGGAACAGGCAGGAGAGGTGAATGATACACAGGACATTGGAACAGGCAGGAGAGGTGAATGATACACAGGACATTGGAACAGGCAGGAAAGGTGATACACAGGACATTGGAACAGGCAGGAGAGGTGAGTGATACACAGGACATTGGAACAGACAGGAGAGGGGATTGATACACAGGACATTGGAACAGGCAGGAGAGGGGATTGATACACAGGACATTGGAACAGGCAGGAGAGGTGAGTGATACACAGGACATTGGAACAGACAGGAGAGGGGATTGATACACAGGACATTGGAACAGGCAGGAGAGGGGATTGATACACAGGACATTGGAACAGGCAGGAGAGGTGAATGATACACAGGACATTGGAACAGGCAGGAGAGGGGAGTGATACACAGGACATTGGAACAGGCAGGAGAGGTGATACACAGGACATTGGAACAGGCAGGAGAGGTGAGTGATACACAGGACATTGGAACAGACAGGAGAGGGGAGTGATACACAGGACATTGGAACAGGCAGGAGAGGTGAATGATACACAGGACATTGGAACAGACAGGAGAGGGGAGTGATACACAGGACATTGGAACAGGCAGGAGAGGTGAATGATACACAGGACATTGGAACAGGCAGGAGAGGTGAATGATACACAGGACATTGGAACAGACAGGAGAGGGGAGTGATACACAGGACATTGGAACAGGCAGGAGAGGTGAATGATACACAGGACATTGGAACAGCCAGGAGAGGGGAGTGATACACAGGACATTGGAACAGACAGGAGAGGGGAGTGATACACAGGACATTGGAACAGGCAGGAGAGGTGAATGATACACAGGACATTGGAACAGACAGGAGAGGGGAGTGATACACAGGACATTGGAACAGGCAGGAGAGGTGACTGACACACAGGACATTGGAACAGGCAGGAGAGGGGAGTGATACACAGGACATTGGAACAGGCAGGAGAGGTGACTGACACACAGGACATTGGAACAGGCAGGAGAGGGGAGTGATACACAGGACATTGGAACAGGCAGGAGAGGGGAGTGATACACAGGACATTGGAACAGGCAGGAGAGGTGAATGATACACAGGACATTGGAACAGACAGGAGAGGGGAGTGATACACAGGACATTGGAACAGGCAGGAGAGGGGAGTGATACACAGGACATTGGAACAGGCAGGAGAGGGGAGTGATACACAGGACATTGGAACAGGCAGGAGAGGGGAGTGATACACAGGACATTGGAACAGGCAGGAGAGGTGATACACAGGACATTGGAACAGGCAGGAGAGGTGAGTGATACACAGGACATTGGAACAGACAGGAGAGGGGAGTGATACACAGGACATTGGAACAGGCAGGAGAGGGGAGTGATACACAGGACATTGGAACAGGCAGGAGAGGTGAGTGATACACAGGACATTGGAACAGCACTACTCACTCTGCTCTTTCCCTTCAAGCTGATGTTCCCCCATTCCCCCTCCACCCACCACCTTCTCGCGCCCCCTCTGTTACCCACCCTCTCCCTCCCCCCTCCCCTCCCCCACCTTCCCTCCCTCCCTCTTCAGACATCCCTCTCCCGGGAACCTATAATCCCCCGCCCATAAAAAAGAAAGATGTGTGCTTTTATTCCCCGTCACATCATGACTGTAAACCTTTTGGAATCCGAGATGTGGGGTTCAAACGAAATGGTACCCTCTCTCTCTCTGTCTCTGTCTCTGTGTCTCTGTCTCTTTCCCTCCCTCTCTCTCTCTCTCTCTCTCTCTCTCTCTCTCTCTCACGCACACACATACACCACACCCTATCTCTCCTCTCTGTCTCTGTCTCTGTGTCTCTGTCTCTTTCTCTCCCTCTCTCTCTCTCTCTCTCTCTCTCTCTCTCTCTCACACGCACACACATACACCACACCCTATCTCTCCTCTCTGTCTCTCTCTCTCTGTCTCTCTTTCTGTCTCTCTCTCTCTCTGTCTCTCTCTCTCTCTCACTGTACCTATCTCTCCTCTCTCTCTGTTCCTCTCTGTCTGTCTGTCTGTCTGTCTGTCACACACACACACACACACACACACACACACACACACACCCTATCATTCATATCTCTCCCTCTCCCCCCCCTGGCCTCTCTCTCTCTCTCTGAACTAGACGTTTTATGGCAAAAGATCCACACCTCCTTGCCATAACCAGGGATTATAACTGCTTCAACAAGTGCGGAATTTCGGGGGTGCAATTCAAGTTGTTTTTTTTTTAATTGCCAGGAACTGCGGTAATTTGAATTTAATGCAAATCTTTGGGATCGTATAAAACCACATGCCATGGCCTCAACAATAATTTTAACCATTAAAACTCTGTCTGTCTCTCTTTCTCTCTTTTTCCTTCTCTTTTTCTCTGTCAGTATCTCTCTGATTGCCTTTCTTTCTCATTTTAGCTAGCCCTGTTTTTGTTTGTCTGTCTGTCTGTCTCTCTCTCTCTCCCACTCACACACACACACACACACGCGCGCGCGCGCGCGCTGTCTGTTTCTCCTATCTTTGTCTTTCGGTCTGTTTGTGTCTGTCTGTCTTAAAGTCTGTCTATTGGAAAGACAGACAACGAGAAATATATTCACACACACACACACACACACACACACACACACACACACACACACACACACACACACACACATTGAAAAAGTCTCTCTCTCTCTCTCTCTCTCTCGCTCTCTCTTTCTTTCTTTCTTTCTTTCCTTCGTTCGTTCCCGGCTTCCATCCATCCTTCCTTCCCTCTTTTTTTTTTTTTTTTTTTTTTTTTTCTTTTTTTTTTTTTACTCTCTTTCTCCTCTGTCTTCATTCCTATACACATCCCCCAGCATAACTGGTGAAATCCGTATTGGTATACTATTCAACAAACCTCATTTGAAAAAAAATGATACAACACAAAAAAGCATCGCGGTTTTCGTCTGCTGCTGACCTAAGACGCGTGGAAGATGAACGCCATGTTTCTTCATATCTTTTTTTAATACATTTTTTTTTTTTTTATAGGCCAATGAAAAGTCTCGCCTGTCTTTGCGCCGGCGCATACTTCCGCTTCTTTATGGCGGGGGCGAAGCGGGGCGCTTTGATGTGAGGCCGCTAACTGATCCAATTCCCTCCCCTCTGGCGGCTGTGCACGTGACGGGGTAGAGGGCGCTGCTGAGGGGGCGGGGTGAGGGGGGAGGGGGTAGGGGGCATGGGGTGATAAATCGGGCGGCTGTCTGACAGTTGCAGGGAGGAAAACATGTAAAGCTATCCATTTGAAGACTTGTCAGATTTGTAGAAGAGGCAAGATAGTGAAATACGAGCAAGGAGTCATATATGGGTTTTTTTTCTTGTTTTCTTCTTCTTTTTTTGAAGGGCGGGATATATGTAAGGTAGATCTCTCTTCTGGCAGTAGTGGGTCCAGTCTGGCGTTGATATGATGGGTGGATGGCTGGGTGAGGGGTGTGGGGGGAGACGGGAGGAGGGGGTTGGGGGAGAGGGGGGCTAGATACGCATGGAAAGACGCATGTACGTGCACGCGCTCGTGCATGCACGCGCTAGTGCGCGCTCACAAGCCCCCCACCCCCACCCCCACCCCACCCCCGCATCTTCCCCGTACCCCCTCCCACACACACAAAGAAAAAAACCAACCAACCACACAACACACACTGCAGGCTCTGAATCGTATTTCTTTTCTCTGCACTGTTTGTGTACAGTTCAATGTTTTGGATATTTTACCTGCAAAGTGCTGTTTTTGTTTTTAGTTTTCGCTTTGTGTGTGTGTGAGGAGGGAGGGGGGCCGGAGAGGTGGACTGGAAGGAGGGTGGAGACTGGGAGAAGACTAATCTGTGTGTGTGTGTGTGTGTGTGTGTGTGTGTGTGTGTGTGTGTGTGTAAACCTGCACCGTGGACAAGGTAGCTTTAGCGACTTGGGGAGGCTGAGAAAGAATAGCTACTTTGACACCTGAGCGAGCCATAAACAGTCCTCAACATCCGCTGTACGAGAGTCCCCGTGACAACAGTTGATGGTTTTTCAATACTGGCCAGGCTTGGGAACAGGCACACTGCGTCTGTCTGTCTGTCTGTCTGTCTCTTGGTTGTTCAGTCTCTCTCTCTCTCTCTCTCTCTCTCTCTCTGTCTCTCTCTCACTCACTTAGATAGGTATATCTTTATATAGTTAGATAGGTACGAAAATAGGCAGACAGACAGATAGACATACAGTCAGATAGACAGATAAACAAATGTGTGAATAAACAGACAGACAGACGGATAGACAGATAGCCCCCTTCCCTCATCTCTCTTTCATTCTTCCTCCATCTATATTTCTCTTTGTCCCGTTATCTCAAGAGAAGATAACTACAGTTATCAAGAGAAGATAACTATACAATCCCGACCACAACAGATTAAAATGAGTCACCACGAATATAGCAAGAGATCAAGGAATTCATCTTTAAGGCAATGAAAATACGAAACAATTTCACGGATGATGTAAAACAGTAATGCCCCCTGGTAGCTGAGAAAAACAATGAAGAGTGTGTGTCCTTTGGAAAGTTTACTTTCTTGATAGCATGTCTTGTTCATGTTTTGGTTTTCTTTGATATTTCATTTCTTTTGTTTTATTTCTTGGGGTCTGAGACCCATGAAATAGAAATCGGGTTCTCGTTATTAGTTCTATTCTAAGAAAAGTATGAAGTCGGAAAAACAAATTTATTGAAAGACAAGATTGAAGAAAGAAGAAACGTAGAAAAAAAAGAAGAAAAAAAGAAAGAAAAGAAGAAGAATAAAGAAGAAGACAAAATAACACACACACACACACACACACACACACACACACACACGAACCAAGCGATGGCTAAACAAAGCAACAAAGAAACAGCAGCCTCACGCCAGGAGTTAATATTGAAGGGACACCCCATGATGATCAGTCTCTGTGCACGGCCCACAGTGCTGCTTGACACTGTCTCCAGCACGGCCCACAGTGCTGTTTCACTGTCTCCAGCACGGCCCACAGTGCTGTTTGACACTGTCTCCAGCACGGCCCACAGTGCTGTTTGACACTGTCTCCAGCACGGCCCCACAGTGCTGTTTGACACTGTCTCCAGCACGGCCCACAGTGCTGTTTCACTGTCTCCAGCACGGCCCACAGTGCTGTTTGACACTGTCTCCAGCACGGCCCACAGTGCTGTTTGACACTGTCTCCAGCACGGCCCACAGTGCTGTTTGACACTGTCTCCAGCACGGCCCACAGTGCTGTTTCACTGTCTCCAGCACGGCCCACAGTGCTGTTTGACTGTCTCCAGCACGGCCCACAGTGCTGTTTGACACTGTCTCCAGCACGGCCCACAGTGCTGTTTGACACTGTCTCCAGCACGGCCCCACAGTGCTGTTTGACACTGTCTCCAGCACGGCCCACAGTGCTGTTTCACTGTCTCCAGCACGGCCCACAGTGCTGTTTGACACTGTCTCCATCACGGCCCACAGTGCTGTTTGACACTGTCTCCATCACGGCCCACAGTGCTGTTTGACACTGTCTCCAGCACGGCCCACAGTGCTGTTTGACACTGTCTCCATCACGGCCCACAGTGCTGTTTGACACTGTCTCTAGCACGGCCCACAGTGCTGTTTGACACTGTCTCCAGCACGGCCCACAGTGCTGTTTCATACTGTCTCCAGCACGGCCCACAGTGCTGTTTGACACTGTCTCCATCACGGCCCACAGTGCTGTTTCACTGTCTCTAGCCAGCAGTGCTGTTTCACTGTCTCTAGCCAGCAGTGCTGTTTCACTGTCTCCAGCCAGCAGTGTGTCAGCCCGTCACAAAGCAGCGTGTAGTCATGGTCAGGTTACTAGCAACACGCTTTTTGTGCAGCATGAATGTATTCATGGGGTGAGTTGGCGGCAGACATTTGGCGGCGCGGCGCCGTGTTTTCTTTGGACGCTGGGAAGTTAGTTTACCGATTACCCTTTCTCCCCGCTACCCTTTGACACCCCAAGTGCGCCATAAACAGCGGTAAACTTCCAATGGGCAGAATGGAGCGGGCGGTGGAAGTGGCGCTCAGGAGCAACGTCAACTTTCTTCTCACCATGCTTCCATAGCTTTTTTGTCGGGGTGAATTGGCACCCCCACCCCTCTGTGTGTGTGTGTGTGTGTGTGTGTGTGTGTGTGTGTGTGTGGAGGGAGGGGGATAAGGGGGGAAAGGGAGGGGGCGTGGTCACACACGTATTATGAAGAATTCAGTTACACACAAGCCTACCAATATTGAACAACGAACCCCCCCCCCTCTCCCCCCTCCAGGTGTTACTGTCTCTGTCTCAATCTCTGTTTTCTCTCTGTCAGTCTGTCTCTGTCTTTGTCTGTCTGTCTGTCTGTCTCTCTATCTCTGTCTCTCTATCTCCTTCATACATCCGTCCTATCTAATTGTCTGTCTCTGTCTGTCCGTCTGTCTCTCTGTCTCCTTCATACATCCGTTCTATCTTATTGCCTTTCTCTGTCTGTCTGTCTGTCTGTCTTTCTGTCTCTGTCTGTCTGTCTGTCTTTCTGTCTCTCTCTCTCTATCTCCTTCATACATCCGTCCTGTCTTATTGTCGGTCTGTCTCTGTCTGTCTGTCTTTCTGTCTCTGTGTGTCTGTCTGTCTTTCTGTCTCTGTCTATCTGTCTTTCTGTCTCTCTATCTCCTTCATACATCCGTCCTATCTTATTGCCTTTCTCTGTCTATCTGTCTTTCTGTCTCTGTCTCTCACTGTGTCTCTTTCTGTATGTCTGTCTGTCTCTCTCTCCCTGTGTTTGTGTCTGTGTCTGTCTGTCTGTCTCTCTGCCTTCCACCCCGTACCCCCTCCGTCTCCCTGATCACAAAATGTATAACATGACATACTCTGAACAAAATGTATAACATGACATACTCTGAACAAAATGTATAACATGACATACTCTGAACAAAATGTATAACATGACACACTCTGAACAAAATGTATAACATGACATACTCTGAACAAAATGTATAACATGACATACTCTACACAAAATGTATAACATGACATACTCTGAACAAAATGTATAACATGACATACTCTACACAAAATGTATAACATGACATACTCTGAACAAAATGTATAACATGACATACTCTGAACAAAATGTATAACATGACACACTTTGAACAAAATGTATAACATGACATACTCTACACAAAATGTATAACATGACATACTCTGAACAAAATGTATAACATGACATACTCTACACAAAATGTATAACATGACACACTCTGAACAAAATGTATAACATGACATACTCTACACAAAATGTATAACATGACATGCTCTACACAAAATGTATAACATGACATACTCTACACAAAATGTATAACATGACATACTCTGAACAAAATGTATAACATGACATACTCTAAACAAAATGTATAACATGACATACTCTTAACAAAATGTATAACATGACATACTCTGAACAAAATGTATAACATGACATACTCTGAACAAAATGTATAACACGACATACTCTGAACAAAATGTATAACATGACATGCTCTACACAAAATGTATAACATGACATACTCTGAACAAAATGTATAACATGACATGCTCTACACAAAATGTATAACATGATAAACTCTAAACAAAATCTATAGTATAGCACATCCCAAATATGTGTGATACAACATACCGTAAAATCTATAATACAGTATACAATAAAACTTGTGATGTAGCATACCCTAAAAAAAAAATGTATAATATTGCCTACCCAAAAATACTATCCCACAACGAATTATAATATCGCATACACTGAAAAAATCCGACACAACATACTCTATAAAAAGAATCTCTGCTGTAGCACAGCAGACCCAGGGCCAGTTTCCACAGCCGTTCTAAAGACGGCACAGGGATATCTACATATTCAAACGATGACGATCCTGCTGAAGTCTTTAAACCAACGGGACTGTGGACCCTTGTGGCGAAGTTATCTCAGCAGTGATTGGTGGAAATGAACCGGAAAAGAGTTGGAAGCGCCCCCAAGCGTGACCAGTGGTAAAGGCCTGCTTGGGTACGGTTTACGTCACTGGGCGTCAGACCGTGAAAAGCGCTCAGAAAGCGGAAGAGGTGAGTTGACAGGCTGTAGTGTTGAGCGTGAGCTGAGGATTCTGGCTTCATTGTTTCTGTTAAGTTTCTTTCTTTGCTTTTTACTTTTTGTTTCTATTCATTGTGGTACGTCTTGGTGTGTGTGTGTGTGTGTGTGTGTGTGTGTGTGTGTTCTCTATTATCTCTCTGTCTTTCTGTCCCTGTCTCTCTGTCTGTATGTCTCTGTCTCTCTCACCATCCTTCACCGGCTACCTCCATCCCCATCTTCCCCCCTTGCCCCCCTCACCCCCCCCCCCGTCCCCCCCGCTCCCCGCCTCTTGACAACCAACCACGTGCAGCAGGAGTCACAAAGTTCAGTGGGAAGTAGTTCTCAGAAAGGCTTTCAAAGACCGGAGAGGTTATGACCAATGGACTCACTCAAGTGGTTTGAGTCTGAGCATTTATTATGTACATGTGTGTGTGCGTGTGTGTGTGTGTGTGTGTGTGTGTGTGTGTGTGTGTGTGTGTGTGCGAGAAAGCGTGAGATTGCGAGAAAGTGTGGGCCAACCCCCCCTACCCCTTTTCTCCAGTCCACCCAGCCACCTCAGCCTCCCTCATACTGGTGCCACATTGGAACTGTCAACACACACACACACAATGAGAACTGAAGGTTTGTAAAAAGATAAGTTATGCATGATATTTTCTAGGCAGTCTGTCGCAAAGGTAGCTTTTTATTATTAATTAATTAATTTATTTATCTATTAATTTGTTCATTTATTTATTTATTTATTTATTCATTTATTCATCTGTTTATTTATTCTGTGATTGGAAATGAATTTTACACCACCGCATTTTAGTTCAGGCAACCATATTGGCGACCATGTTGAAGTTCCTCAAGTGACATGGTGGCATCAGTTGGTCATGTGATCCAGGGACACTGCAGAGTTGGTCATGTGATCCAGGGTCATGTGATTCAGGGACACTGCAGAGTTGGTCATGTGATCCAGGGTCATGTGATCCAGGGACACTACAGAGTTGGTCATGTGATCCAGGGTCATGTGATCCAGGGACACTACAGAGTTGGTCATGTGATCCAGGGTCATGTGATTCAGGGACACTGCAGAGTTGGTCATGTGATCCAGGGTCATGTGATTCAGGGACACTGCAGAGTTGGTCATGTGATCCAGGGACACTACAGAGTTGGTCATGTGATCCAGGGTCATGTGATTCAGGGACACTGCAGAGTTGGTCATGTGATCCATGGTCATGTGATCAGGGACACTACAGAGCTCAAAGCCGCTGAGATCAGTCATGAGATCAGTCATGAGATCAGTTTCTGTATTTTCAAGTTATGCCCCACAATGGCCATTTTGCAACGTGACTACTTCCCTCCCCTTTCCCCATACCTTGGTATTTTCACCCCACTACCCACATCTCCATCCTCCAGCCCATCTCCCTTCCGCCCCCCAACTACCCCGCCCCCCCCCCCCTACTTGTAAACGTATTATATCTCAGTCCCCACACCCCGCCTCTCCCCCCCTACATCCCAAGTGAGGGGTCAAACACCAGGGATCACAGCAGCACACAGGAACTTGTGTCAGCAGGAGAGAGATGGAGGAGGGGCGGGGGTGGGGGTTGGGGGGGGGAGAGAAAATGAGAGAGAAAAAGAGATAGAGAGACATAGAGAAACAGTTACAGACAGAGAGAAGGGGTAGGGAATTGAGTGAGGGAGAGAGAGAGAGAGAGAGAGAGAGAGAGAGAGAGAGAAGGGTGAGAAAGAGAAAGAGAGAGAGATCAAAGCCAGCTCAGCTGCTCTTATCTCAAGAAGCCACCGGTGAGTGTGTTTGTTTTTTGTTTAGTTTTTGTGGTTCCCCTCCCCGGAATTCCCGTCTCTCCTCTCCCGCTCCCCACCACACCCCCACCCCCACACCCCACCCACTTCCCGCGGGTTATCCCGCGGAAAAGTTGTAGTATGTCAGGATAACAGTTGATATATATATATATATATATATATATATATATATATATATATATATATATATATATATATATACGAGTATATATATATACGAGTATATATATATATATATATATATATATATATATATATATATATGTGTGTGTGTGTGTGTGTGTGTGTGTTTCTCTCTTTCTCTCTCTTTCTCTGTCTCTGTGTCTCTCTCTCTCTCTCTCTCCTTCCCCAAACCCGCTTTGCTCGTAGTTAGTAAGTAGCTACAGTCTGTTCCCCCTGATTATTCCTGTTTGACATGATGACGCCTCATTGTGACGGGCCCTGGCTGGAGGGACACACGGCGCGTGGTTACCTGTCTGTCCTGCTCCTTAATGACATTTGCCGTGCGACTGTCTTTCTCTGCTCGGTCTGTCTGTCTGTCTGTCTGCCTGTTTGTCAGTCTGTCTGTCTGTCTGTTCTCACATGTTTTACTTTGTTGTCTGCCTGGCTTCCTGCCCCCCCCCCTTCCTCCCCCCTCTCCCTGATTGTCTCTTTCTGTCTCTGTCGCTCTCTCTCTCTCTCTTTCTGTTTCTGTCTGTCTGTCTGTCTGGCTCTCCTAAGTTTTTTTTTTTTTTATACTACATTTATTATCATGTGTACGTGATCCCATGTGGACAAGCTGGCTGTTTTCTTTCTGTTTGTCTGTCTGTCTGTCTTTCTGTCTGTCTGTCTGTCTTTGTGTCTCTGTCTCTGCCCTTTCGTCTCTGTGTCTCCGTATATGTGTCTCTGTCTCTGCCTCTCTGTCTCAGTCTCTGAGTCTCTCTCTGCCACTTTCTCTCTCTCTCTGTGTCTCTGTGTCTCTGTCTCTATCTCCCTGTCTCTGTGTCTCTGTCTCTATCTCCCTGTCTCTGTGTATCTGTCTCTATCTCCCTGTCTCTGTATCTCTCTCTCTCTGTCTCTGTGTATCTGTCTCTGTGTCTCTGTCTCTATCTCCCTGTCTCTGTGTCTCTGTCGCTTTCTGTCTATGTCTCTCTGTCTATCCCTGTCTCTCTTTCTCTCACCCTCCTTCACAGTCTATTTGTGTAGTTGGTCACATCACCAAGGACCAACTAGAACTATGGAATTCTGCCTGGAACCTCAGTCCTCCGGAACAAAGTGAAGTATTCTGAGTTCTGAGTTCTTTGTGTCTGCATCCCTTCTTTCTGTCTGCAACCCTTCTTTCTGTCTGCATCCCTTCTTTCTGTCTGCAACCATTCTTCTTTCTGTCTGCATCCCTTCTTCTTTGTGTCTGCATCCCTTCTTTCTGTCTGCAACCATTCTTCTTTCTGTCTGCATCCCTTCTTCTTTGTGTCTGCATCCCTTCTTCTTTCTGTCTGCATCCCTTCTTTGTGTCTGCATCCCTTCTTTGTGTCTGCATCCCTTCTTTCTGTCTGCAACCCTTCTTCTTTCTGTCTGCATCCCTTCTTCTTTCTGTCTGCATCCCTTCTTCTTTCTGTCTGCATCCCTTCTTCTTTCTGTCTGCAACCCTTCTTCTTTCTGTCTGCATCCCTTCTTCTTTCTGTCTGCATCCCTTCTTTGTGTCTGCATCCCTTCTTCTTTCTGTCTGCAACCCTTCTTTCTGTCTGCATCCCTTCTTTCTGTCTGCATCCCTTCTTTCTGTCTGCATCCCTTCTTCTTTCTGTCTGCATCCCTTCTTCTTTCTGTCTGCAACCCTTCTTCTTTCTGTCTGCAACCCTTCTTTCTGTCTGCATCCCTTCTTTCTGTCTGCAACCCTTCTTCTTTCTGTCTGCAACCCTTCTTTCTGTCTGCATCCCTCCTTCTTTCTGTCTGCAACCCTTCTTTCTGTCTGCATCCCTTCTTTCTGTCTGCAACCCTTCTTTCTGTCTGCATCCCTTCTTTCTGTCTGCAACCCTTCTTCTTTCTGTCTGCAACCCTTCTTTCTGTCTGCATCCCTTCTTCTTTCTGTCTGCAACCCTTCTTTCTGTCTGCATCCCTTCTTCTTTCTGTCTGCAACCCTTCTTCTTTCTGTCTGCAACCCTTCTTCTTTCTGTCTGCATCCCTTCTTCTTTCTGTCTGCATCCCTTCTTTCTGTCTGCAACCCTTCTTCTTTCTGTCTGCATCCCTTCTTCTTTCTGTCTGCAACCCTTCTTCTTTCTGTCTGCAACCCTTCTTTCTGTCTGCATCCCTTCTTTCTGTCTGCAACCCTTCTTCTTTCTGTCTGCAACCCTTCTTTCTGTCTGCATCCCTTCTTTCTGTCTGCAACCCTTCTTCTTTCTGTCTGCATCCCTTCTTTCTGTCTGCAACCCTTCTTCTTTCTGTCTGCATCCCTTCTTTGTGTCTGCAACCCTTCTTTCTGTCTGCATCCCTTCTTTGTGTCTGCATCCCTTCTTTCTGTCTGCAACCCTTCTTTCTGTCTGCATCCCTTCTTTCTGTCTGCATCCCTTCTTCTTTCTGTCTGCATCCCTTCTTTGTGTCTGCATCCCTTCTTTCTGTCTGCAACCCTTCTTCTTTCTGTCTACAACCATTCTAGTTTCTGTCTGCATCCCTTCTTCTTTCTGTCTGCATCCCTTCTTCTTTCTGTCTGCAACCCTTCTTCTTTCTGTCTGCATCCCTTCTTCTTTCTGTCTGCATCCCTTCTTCTTTCTGTCTGCAACCCTTCTTCTTTCTGTCTGCATCCCTACTTTCTGTCTGCATCCCTTCTTCTTTCTGTCTGCATCCCTTCTTCTTTCTGTCTGCATCCCTTTTTTCTGTCTGCATCCCTTCTTTCTGTCTGCAACCCTTCTTTCTGTCTGCATCCCTTCTTTCTGTCTGCAACCCTTCTTCTTTCTGTCTGCATCCCTTCTTCTTTCTGTCTGCAACCCTTCTTCTTTCTGTCTGCAACCCTTCTTTCTGTCTGCATCCCTTCTTTCTGTCTGCAACTCTTTTTCTTTCTGTCTGGAACTCTTCTTTCTGTCTGCATCCCTTCTTTCTGTCTGCAACTCTTCTTTCTGTCTGCATCCCTTCTTCTTTCTGTCTGCAACCCTTCTTCTTTCTGTCTGCATCCCTTCTTTCTGTCTGCATCCCTTCTTTCTGTCTGCAACCCTTCTTCTTTCTGTCTGCAACCCTTCTTCTTTCTGTCTGCAACCCTTCTTTCTGTCTGCAACCCTTCTTCTTTCTGTCTGCAACCCTTCTTTCTGTCTGCATCCCTTCTTCTTTCTGTCTGCAACCCTTCTTTCTGTCTGCAACCCTTCTTCTTTCTGTCTGCAACCCTTCTTTCTGTCTGCAACCCTTCTTTCTGTCTGCATCCCTTCTTTCTGTCTGCAACCCTTCTTCTTTCTGTCTGCATCCCTTCTTTCTGTCTGCATCCCTTCTTTCTGTCTGCATCCCTTCTTTCTGTCTGCAACCCTTCTTTCTGTCTGCATCCCTTCTTTCTGTCTGCATCCCTTCTTCTTTCTGTCTGCAACCCTTCTTCTTTCTGTCTGCATCCCTTTTTTCTGTCTGCATCCCTTCTTCTTTGTGTCTGCAACCCTTCTTCTTTCTGTCTGCATCCCTTCTTCTTTGCAACCCTTCTTTCTGTCTGCATCCCTTCTTCTTTCTGTCTGCATCCCTTCTTCTTTCTGTCTGCTTCCCTTCTTCTTTCTGTCTGCAACCCTTCTTCTTTGTGTCTGCATCCCTTCTTCTTTCTGTCTGCATCCCTTCTTCTTTCTGTCTGCATCCCTTCTTCTTTCTGTCTGCAACCCTTCTTCTTTCTGTCTGCATCCCTTCTTCTTTCTGTCTGCATCCCTTCTTCTTTCTGTCTGCATCCCTTCTTTGTGTCTGCATCCCTTCTTTGTGTCTGCATCCCTTCTTTCTGTCTGCAACCCTTCTTCTTTCTGTCTGCATCCCTTCTTTCTGTCTGCATCCCTTCTTCTTTCTGTCTGCATCCCTTCTTGTTTTCCTTCGATTAATCTTTAGGGTGCTGCTGAGAAGCAGGGTGCTTGTTACTGACGGACTGAGACATGACAGAGTCAGGATGATGGTCACTTTTCTTGGTTTGGCCTTTTCTTCTTCTTCTGCTTCTTCATTTTCTTTTTCTTGATCTTCGTTTCGTGTTTTCGTCGTTGTTTTTCTTCCTGTTGTAGTTTTTCTTCTTCTTCTTCTTCTTCTTCCTGGGACTACATTACTTTTGTGTGGCAAAATAAAGGACAGCATTGAGAAGCACTCCAAATGTAGTAACTGCCCTTCAAACTTCAAACAGCACACTGATCTCATTTCACGTTCATTCACTTGTCAAGGGGTTCACATTCACTCAGCATTATGCTTGGCTCTTACTTAGTTTAGCATCCTCTCTCTCATTATTCCTTTCACCACCACCACCACCACCCCGCCCCACACCACCGCCGGGACAGCCATTATGCTCTTGCTCCCCCCCCCCTTTCCCCCCTCTCCCTGTTCCTACCTCTCTTTCCCAATGCTTCCAACCTCCATCCCCCCCCCCACCACCCTGCCATGTCTGGCTGACTCCCCTTCCTTGCTGTTCCCCAAACCATCCCAGGTCTTGCTCCCCCACATCTCCAGCTGCTTGAAGACGCTTCAGGGCTGTCCTGTCCTAATGAGGCCTTCAGCCCCCTTCGCACTGCTCTTCACACAGGATTCTTCCTCAGATGAGGATTTGTTTTAAATTGCAAACACACACATACACAAAAACATGCCTGCGAGCGCGCTCACGCACACATACACACTCTCTCTCACGCACGCACACACACACACACACACACACACACACGTTCGCCATCATGCACTTTCTTGTACGTCGTTTCCGACACACGCAAAACCAGCCGTGGCATGCCAGCGAGAGGTGACCCAAACGTCTGTTCGCCATTCTGCTTTATTTCTTGATTTGTCAAACTTAAGGCCTGTGTTTGATCACACTGACAGTAAACCTGCAGACTTCTTGGCATCTCCTACAAAGACCAGTCATAACAATTGAAGAAGACAGAAAACCACCACACAGCACGTTGGCCGGTATGAAAACCTCCTGTCAAAACTGGAAGAAAAAAAAAGGAAAATGAGATGGTATGACCACGTGCCAAGAGCCGACATGCTCTCCAAGACCATCCTTCAGGGAACAGTGCAGGGGAAAAGACACAAGGCACACAGCGAAAGACGTGGACACACAGCATCACTGGGTGGACTGCATCACTGGGCACACAGCATCACTGGGTGGACTGCATCACTGGGCACACAGCATCACTGGGTGGACTGCATCACTGGGCACACAGCATCACTGGGCACACAGCATCACTGGGCACACAGCATCACTGGGTGGACTGCATCACTGGGTGGACAGCATCACTGGGCACACAGCATCACTGGGCACACAGCATCACTGGGTGGACTGCATCACTGGGCACACAGCATCACTGGGTGGACTGCATCACTGGGTGGACTGCATCACTGGGCACACAGCATCACTGGGTGGACTGCATCACTGGGCACACAGCATCACTGGGCACACAGCATCACTGGGCACACAGCATCACTGGGTGGACAGCATCACTGGGTGGACAGCATCACTGGGCACACAGCATCACTGGGTGGACAGCATCACTGGGCACACAGCGAAAGACGTGGGCACACAGCATCACTGGGTGGACAGCATCACTGGGTGGACAGAGAGGAGCTTTGTCCAAACTCCGACACTACCACACGACCGCCAGAACTGGAGAATGTTAGTCATTCACTGTCCCCATGACAACCAGAACTGGAGAATGTTGGTGATTCACTGTCCCCATGACAACCAGAACTGGAGAATGTTGGTGATTCAGTGTCTCCATGACAACCAGAACTGGAGAATGTTGGTGATTCAGTGTCCCCATGACAACCAGAACTGGAGAATGTTGGTGATTCAGTGTCCCCATGACAACCAGAACTGGAGAATGTTGGTGATTCAGTGTCTCCATGGCAACCAGAACTGGAGAATGTTGGTGATTCAGTGTCTCCATGACAACCAGAACTGGAGAATGTTGGTGATTCAGTGTCTCCATGACAACCAGAACTGGAGAATGTTGGTGATTCAGTGTCTCCATGACAACCAGAACTGGAGAATGTTGGTGATTCAGTGTCTCCATGACAACCAGAACTGGAGAATGTTGGTGATGAGTTCAGAAGTTCAGTGTCCCCATGACCGAACCAGGTTTCATGACCAGTGACAGTGACAGGAAACCAACACACACCCAGCATGCATAGCTCCGAAAACAAAGTATCGCTGCCTACATGGCGGGGTAAAAAAGGGTCATGCACGCAACACGACAAGTGCGAGTTGCAGCCCATAATGATCGAAGAAGAAGATGGAGGAGGAGGAGGAGGAGGAGGCGGCGAAGGAGAACAAGAATAAGAAGCGCAGCCACAGAGACAGTATGGGGTGGAGGGTGGGGTGTGTGTGTTGGGGAGGGAGGGGGGCGAAAGGGGGGGCGGGGGGTGGGGGGGGGGCAGCGAGAGATAGAGAAACGCAGTCAGGGACGCACAGTGAGTGTTGATGTATCAGAGAGCTGGTGGATGCTGACAGCAGGCAGTGGTGTTGTCAGACTGCACGGGGCACCGTGTGGTGACTCCTGGCCCCACAGGGAACTGATGCCACTGATGGCCCCTCATCACCACGAGGGGAGAGGGGGGGGGCAGGGTACAGGAAGAAGACGAACAATAACAATAACAAGAGGAAGAAGAAGAAGAAAAGTAGCAGAAGAAAAGAACAAGAAGATAGTGGTGGTGATGACGAAGAAGAAGAAGAAGAAGAAGAAGAAGAAGAAGAAGAAGAAGAAGAAGAAGAAGAAGAAGAAGGAGGAGGAGGAGGAGGAGGAGGAGGAGAAGAAGAAGAAGAAGAAGAAGGAGAAGGAGGAGGAGGAGGAGGAGAAGAAGAAGAAGAAGAATCGGGAGAAGGACAAGAAGAAGAAGGGAAATGACAGCAGTGAAGAAAATGAAACCACACTGTCATTTGGTCCAGGGGGCGGTCACAGAACTGACAAGCAGACAGACCTGAAGCACCGTACAGCAGAACCAGTTCTACAACAGATCACTTTCCTTCTCCTGCAATATCCAGGAACCTTTTTTGTCCCCACCCCCACCCCGCTCCTCATACACACAACACAGCTATCCATCATACTCCAGACAAACGTTGGTAAGAGCTAGTGCCCCCCCACCCCCCCCCCCCCCCCAGCCCCCTCCCCCCCACCCCCCCAGACACACACACACACACACACTTCGTGAGACACACTATGAAGTCAACATGGCCAGGCTCCAGACAGGCAGAAAGGGGACGGGTTGCGCCAGAAGATGTAAAGAACAGTCTGGGAGGAGGATGGGGGAGGTGGAAGGAAGAGCATGGAAGGTTAACACTTCGGGTTGAAGAGAAAACACCTCTTTTGTGAGTGGCATTTTGATTGGCTGCCTCAAGCGTCTTATTTATCGAATGGCCCCCCATCACAACTTGCACCCCATCTCCCTCCCCTCCCACCAAGGAGACTGACGTGTGTTGCCAGCGGAATCTGTCCTGCTTCACAAGTGGCTCGAGAAGATTATGGACTTGTCTAGACAAGTGCTCTTTGAAGATACGGTTTCCGTTGTGTGGGTTATACTACACTGCGCATGGCTGGCTTTGCTGTGGTGTTGATGATGGTGATGAAGTTTACCTACCATCACTGTGTAGCTTGGCTGGCTGTAGTGTGTTGGGGATGGCTGTAGTGTGTTGGGGATGGCTGTAGTGTGTTGGGGATGGCTGGCTGTAGTGTGCTGGTGATGGCTGTAGTGTGTTGGGGATGGCTGGCTGTAGTGTGCTGGTGATGGCTGTAGTGTGTTGGTGATGGCTGTAGTGTGTTGGTGATGGCTGTAGTGTGTTGGTGATGGCTGTAGTGTGTTGGTGATGGTTGTAGTGTGTTGGGGATGGCTGTAGTGTGTTGGTGATGGCTGTAGTGTGTTGGTGATGGCTGTAGTGTGTTGGGGATGGCTGTAGTGTGTTGGTGATGGTTGTAGTGTGTTGGGGATGGCTGTAGTGTGTTGGGGATGGCTGGCTGTGGTGTGTTGGTGATGGCTGTAGTGTGTTGATGATGGCTTTAGTGTGCTGGGGATGGCTGGCTGTAGTGTGTTGGTGATGGCTTTAGTGTGCTGGGGATGGCTGGCTGTAGTGTGTTGGTGATGGCTGTAGTGTGTTGGTGATGGCTGTAGTGTGTTGGTGATGGCTGTAGTGTGCTGGTGATGGCTGTAGTGTGCTGGGGATGGCTGTAGTGTGCTGGTGATGGCTGGCTGTAGTGTGTTGGGGATGGCTGGCTGTAGTGTGTTGGTGATGGCTGGCTGTAGTGTGTTGGTGATGGCTGTAGTGTGTTGGGGATGGCTGGCTGTAGTGTGTTGGTGATGGCTGGCTGTAGTGTGCTGGGGATGGCTGTAGTGTGTTGGTGATGGCTGGCTGTAGTGTGTTGGTGATGGCTGTAGTGTGTTGGGGATGGCTGGCTGTAGTGTGTTGGTGATGGCTGTAGTGTGTTGGTGATGGCTGTAGTGTGTTGGGGATGGCTGGCTGTAGTGTGTTGGTGATGGCTGTAGTGTGTTGGGGATGGCTGGCTGTAGTGTGCTGGTGATGGCTGTAGTGTGTTGGTGATGGCTGTAGTGTGTTGGGGATGGCTGTAGTGTGTTGGTGATGGCTGTAGTGTGTTGGTGATGGCTGTAGTGTGTTGGTGATGGCTGTAGTGTGTTGGGGATGGCTGTAGTGTGTTGGTGATGGCTGTAGTGTGTTGGTGATGGCTGTAGTGTGTTGGTGATGGCTGTAGTGTGTTGGTGATGGCTGTAGTGTGTTGGGGATGGCTGTAGTGTGTTGGGGATGGCTGTAGTGTGCTGGTGATGGCTGTAGTGTGTTGGGGATGGCTGTAGTGTGCTGGTGATGGCTGTAGTGTGTTGGGGATGGCTGGCTGTAGTGTGTTGGGGATGGCTGTAGTGTGTTGGTGATGGCTGTAGTGTGTTGGGGATGGCTGTAGTGTGTTGGGGATGGCTGTAGTGTGTTGGGGATGGCTGTAGTGTGTTGGGGATGGCTGTAGTGTGCTGGTGATGGCTGTAGTGTGTTGGTGATGGCTGTAGTGTGTTGGTGATGGCTGTAGTGTGTTGGTGATGGCTGTAGTGTGTTGGGGATGGCTGTAGTGTGTTGGTGATGGCTGTAGTGTGTTGGTGATGGCTGGCTGTAGTGTGTTGGTGATGGCTGTAGTGTGTTGGGGATGGCTGGCTGTAGTGTGTTGGTGATGGCTGGCTGTAGTGTGTTGGTGATGGCTGTAGTGTGTTGGTGATGGCTGTAGTGTGTTGGTGATGGCTGTAGTGTGTTGGTGATGGCTGGCTGTAGTGTGTTGGTGATGGCTGTAGTGTGTTGGTGATGGCTGTAGTGTGTTGGGGATGGCTGGCTGTAGTGTGTTGGTGATGGCTGGCTGTAGTGTGTTGGTGATGGCTGTAGTGTGTTGGTGATGGTTGTAGTGTGTTGGTGATGGCTGGCTGTAGTGTGTTGGTGATGGCTGTAGTGTGTTGGTGATGGCTGGCTGTAGTGTGTTGGTGATGGCTGTAGTGTGTTGGTGATGGTTGTAGTGTGTTGGGGATGGCTGGCTGTAGTGTGTTGGTGATGGCTTTAGTGTGCTGGGGATGGCTGGCTGTAGTGTGTTGGTGATGGCTGTAGTGTGTTGGTGATGGCTGTAGTGTGTTGGTGATGGCTGTAGTGTGTTGGGGATGGCTGTAGTGTGTTGGTGATGGCTGGCTGTAGTGTGTTGGTGATGGCTGTAGTGTGTTGGGGATGGCTGGCTGTAGTGTGTTGGTGATGGCTGTAGTGTGTTGGTGATGGCTGTAGTGTGTTGGGGATAGCTGTAGTGTGTTGGTAATGGCTGTAGTGTGTTGGGGATGGCTGGCTGTAGTGTGTTGGTGATGGCTGGCTGTAGTGTGTTGGTGATGGCTGTAGTGTGTTGGTGATGGCTGTAGTGTGTTGGTGATGGCTGTAGTGTGCTGGTGATGGCTGTAGTGTGTTGGTGATGGCTGTAGTGTGTTGGTGATGGCTGTAGTGTGTTGGTGATGGCTGTAGTGTGTTGGTGATGGCTGTAGTGTGTTGGTGATGGCTGGCTGTAGTGTGTTGGTGATGGCTGTAGTGTGTTGGGGATGGCTGGCTGTAGTGTGTTGGTGATGGCTTTAGTGTGCTGGGGATGGCTGGCTGTAGTGTGTTGGTGATGGCTGTAGTGTGTTGGTGATGGCTGTAGTGTGTTGGGGATGGCTGTAGTGTGCTGGGGATGGCTGGCTGTAGTGTGTTGGTGATGGCTGTAGTGTGTTGGTGATGGCTGTAGTGTGTTGGTGATGGCTGTAGTGTGTTGGTGATGGCTGTAGTGTGCTGGGGATGGCTGTAGTGTGTTGGTAATGGCTGTAGTGTGTTGGTGATGGCTGTAGTGTGTTGGTGATGGCTGTAGTGTGTTGGTGATGGCTGTAGTGTGTTGGTGATGGCTGTAGTGTGTTGGTGATGGCTGGCTGTAGTGTGTTGGTGATGGCTGGCTGTAGTGTGTTGGTGATGGCTGGCTGTAGTGTGTTGGTGATGGCTGTAGTGTGTTGGTGATGGCTGTAGTGTGTTGGTGATGGCTGTAGTGTGTTGGTGATGGCTGGCTGTAGTGTGTTGGTGATGGCTGTAGTGTGTTGGGGATGGCTGGCTGTAGTGTGTTGGTGATGGCTGTAGTGTGCTGGGGATGGCTGGCTGTAGTGTGTTGGTGATGGCTGTAGTGTGTTGGTGATGGCTGTAGTGTGTTGGGGATGGCTGTAGTGTGCTGGGGATGGCTGGCTGTAGTGTGTTGGTGATGGCTGTAGTGTGTTGGTGATGGCTGTAGTGTGTTGGTGATGGCTGTAGTGTGTTGGTGATGGCTGTAGTGTGCTGGGGATGGCTGTAGTGTGTTGGTAATGGCTGTAGTGTGTTGGTGATGGCTGTAGTGTGTTGGTGATGGCTGTAGTGTGTTGGTGATGGCTGTAGTGTGTTGGTGATGGCTGTAGTGTGTTGGGGATGGCTGTAGTGTGTTGGGGATGGCTGGCTGTAGTGTGTTGGGGATGGCTGTAGTGTGTTGGTGATGGCTGTAGTGTGTTGGTGATGGCTGGCTGTAGTGTGTTGGTGATGGCTGTAGTGTGTTGGGGATGGCTGGCTGTAGTGTGTGGTGATGGCTGGCTGTAGTGTGTTGGTGATGGCTGTAGTGTGTTGGTGATGGCTGTTAGTGTGTTGGTGATGGCTGTAGTGTGTTGGTGATGGCTGTAGTGTGTTGGGGATGGCTGTGAGTGTGTTGGTGATGGCTGTAGTGTGTTGGGGATGGCTGGCTGTAGTGTGTTGGGGATGGCTTGTAGTGTGTTGGTGATGGCTGTAGTGTGTTGGGGATGGCTGGCTGTAGTGTGTTGGTGATGGCTGTAGTGTGCTGGTGATGGCTGTAGTGTTGCTGGGGATGGCTGTAGTGTGTTGGTGATGGCTGTAGTGTGTTGGTGATGGCTGTAGTGTGTTGGTGATGGCTGTAGTGTGCTGGTGATGGCTTGTAGTGTGTTGGTGATGGCTGTAGTGTGTTGGTGATGGCTGTAGTGTGCTGGTGATGGCTGTAGTGTGCTGGGGATGGCTGTAGTGTGTTGGTGATGGCTGTAGTGTGTTGGTGATGGCTGTAGTGTGTTGGTGATGGCTGTAGTGTGCTGGTGATGGCTGTAGTGTGTTGGTGATGGCTGTAGTGTGCTGGGTGATGGCTGTAGTGTGTTGGTGATGGCTGTAGTGTGTTGGGGATGGCTGTAGTGTGTTGGTGATGGCTGGCTGTAGTGTGTTGGTGATGGCTGTAGTGTGCTGGTGATGGCTGTAGTGTGCTGGGGATGGCTGGCTGTAGTGTGTTGGTGACGGCTGTAGTGTGTTGGTGATGGCTGTAGTGTGTTGGTGATGGCTGTAGTGTGTTGGGGATGGCTGTAGTGTGCTGGGGATGGCTGTAGTGTGTTGGTGATGGCTGTAGTGTGCTGGGGATGGCTGTAGTGTGCTGGTGATGGCTGTAGTGTGCTGGGATGGCTGGCTGTAGTGTGTTGGTGATGGCTGTAGTGTGTTGGTGATGGCTGTAGTGTGCTGGTGATGGCTGTAGTGTGTTGGTGATGGCTGTAGTGTGTTGGGGATGGCTGTAGTGTGCTGGGGATGGCTGTAGTGTGTTGGGATGGCTGTAGTGTGCTGGGGATGGCTGTAGTGTGTTGGGGATGGCTGGCTGTAGTGTGTTGGTGATGGCTGTAGTGTGCTGGTGATGGCTGTAGTGTGCTGGGGATGGCTGTAGTGTTGGTGATGGCTGGCTGTAGTGTGTTGGTGACGGCTGTAGTGTGCTGGTGATGGCTGTAGTGTGTTGGTGATGGCTGTAGTGTGTTGGTGATGGCTGGCTGTAGTGTGTTGGGGATGGCTGTAGTGTGTTGGTGATGGCTGTAGTGTGTTGGTGATGGCTGGCTGTAGTGTGTTGGTGATGGCTGTAGTGTGTTGGTGATGGCTGGCTGTAGTGTGTTGGGGATGGCTGTAGTGTGTTGGTGATGGCTGTAGTGTGTTGGTGATGGCTGGCTGTAGTGTGTTGGTGATGGCTGTAGGGTGTTGGGGATGGCTGGTGTAGTGTTTGGTGATGGCTGTAGTGTGTTGGGGATGGATGGCTGTAGTGTGTTGGTGATGGCTGGCTGTAGTGTGTTGGTGATGGCTGTAGTGTGCTGGTGATGGCTGTAGTGTGCTTGGGGATGGCTGTAGTGTGTTGGGGATGGCTGTTGTAGTGTGTGGTGAGTGGCTGTTGTGTGTTGGGGATGGCTGGCTGTAGTTTGTTGGGGAATGGCTGGTAGTGTCTGGTGATGGCTGTAGTGTGCTGGGGATGGCTGTAGTGTGTTGGTGATGGCTGTAGTGTGTTGGTGATGGCTGTAGTGTGCTGGGGATGGCTGGCTGTAAGTGTGTTGGGGATGGCTGTAGTGTGTTGTGATGGCTGTAGTGGTGTTGGGGATGGCTGGCTTAGTGTGTTGGTGATGGCTGTAGTGTGCTGGTGATGGCTGTAGTGTGCTGGGATGGCTGTAGTGTGTTGGTGATGGCTGTAGTGTGTTGGTGATGGCTGTAGTGTGCTGGTGATGGCTGTAGTGTGTTGGTGATGGCTGTAGTGTGTTGGGGATGGCTGTAGTGTGCTGGTGATGGCTGTAGTGTGCTGGGGAATGGCTGTAGTGTGTTGGTGATGGCTGTAGTGTGTTGGTGATGCTGGCTGTAGTGTGTTGGTGATGGCTGTAGTGTGTTGGTGATGGCTGTAGTGTGTTGGTGATGGCTGTAGTGTGCTGGGGATGGCTGCTGTAGTGTGTTGGTGATGGCTGTAGTGTGTTGGTGATGGCTGTAGTGTGTTGGTGATGGCTGTAGTGTGTTGGGGATGGCTGTAGTGTGTTGGTGATGGCTGTAGTGTGTTGGGGATGGCTGGCTGTAGTGTGTTGGTGATGGCTGTAGTGTGTTGGTGATGGCTGTAGTGTGCTGGGGATGGCTGTAGTGTGTTGGTGATGGCTGTAGTGTGCTGGTGATGGCTGTAGTGTGTTGGTGATGGCTGTAGTGTGTTGGTGATGGCTGTAGTGTGCTGGTGATGGCTGTAGTGTGTTGGGGATGGCTGTAGTGTGTTGGTGATGGCTGGCTGTAGTGTGTTGGTGATGGCTGTAGTGTGCTGGTGATGGCTGGTAGTGTGCTGGGGATGGCTGGCTGTAGTGTGTTGGTGACGGCTGTAGTGTGTTGGTGATGGCTGTAGTGTGTTGGTGATGGCTGTAGTGTGTTGGTGATGGCTGTAGTGTGTTGGTGATGGCTGTAGTGTGTTGGTGATGGCTGTAGTGTGTTGGTGATGGCTGTAGTGTGTTGGTGATGGCTGTAGTGTGTTGGTGATGGCTGTAGTGTGTTGGTGATGGCTGTAGTGTGCTGGTGATGGCTGTAGTGTGTTGGGGATGGCTGTAGTGTGTTGGTGATGGCTGTAGTGTGCTGGTGATGGCTTGTAGTGTGTTGGTGATGGCTGTAGTGTGTTGGTGATGGCTGTAGTGTGCTGGTGATGGCTGTAGTGTGTTGGTGATGGGCTGTAGTGTGTTGGTGATGGCTGTAGTGTGTTGGTGATGGCTGTAGTGTGCTGGTGATGGCTGTAGTGTGTTGGGGATGGCTGTAGTGTGTTGGGTGATGGCTGTAGTGTGTTGGTGATGGCTGTAGTGTGTTGGTGATGGCTGTAGTGTGTTGGTGATGGCTGTAGTGTGCTGGTGATGGCTGTAGTGTGCTGGGGATGGCTGGCTGTAGTGTGTTGGTGATGGCTGTAGTGTGTTGGTGATGGCTGTAGTGTGTTGGTGGATGGCTGGCTGTAGTGTGTTGGTGATGCTGGCTGTAGTGTGTTGGTGATGGCTGTAGTGTGTTGGTGATGGCTGTAGTGTGTTGGTGATGGCTGTAGTGTGTTGGTGATGGCTGTAGTGTGTTGGGTGATGGCTGTAGTGTGTTGGTGATGGCTGGCTGTAGTGTGTTGGTGATGGCTGTAGTGTGCTGGTGATGGCTGTAGTGTGCTGGGGATGGCTGGCTGTAGTGTGTTGGTGACGGCTGTAGTGTGTTGGTGATGGGGCTTGTAGTGTGCTGGTGATGGCTGTAGTGTGTTGGGTGATGGCTGTAGTGTGTTGGGGATGGCTGTAGTGTGCTTGGGGATGGCTGTAGTGTGTTGGTGATGGTGTAGTGTGCTGGGGATGGCTGTAGTGTGTTGGTGATGGCTGTAGTGTGTTGGGGATGGCTGGCTGTAGTGTGTTGGTGATGGCTGTAGTGTGTGCTGGTGATGGCTGTAGTGTGCTTGGTGATGGCTGTAGTGTGTTGGTGATGGCTGTAGTGTGCTGGGGATGGCTGTAGTGTGTTGGTGATGCTGTGAGTGTGTTGGGGATGGCTGGCTGTAGTGTGTTGGTGATGGCTGTAGTGTGCTGGTGATGGCTGTAGTGTGCTGGGGATGGCTGGCTGTAGTGTGTTGGTGATGGCTGTAGTGTGTTGGGGATGGCTGGCTGTAGTGTGTTGGTGATGGCTGTAGTGTGTTGGTGATGGCTGTAGTGTGTTGGTGATGGCTGTAGTGTGTTGGTGATGGCTGGCTGTAGTGTGTTGGGGATGGCTGTAGTGTGTTGGTGATGGCTGTAGTGTGTTGGTGATGGCTGGCTGTAGTGTGTTGGTGATGGCTGTAGTGTGTTGGTGATGCTGGCTGTAGTGTGTGGGGATGGCTGTAGTGTGTTGGTGATGGCTGTAGTGTGTTGGTGATGGCTGGCTGTAGTGTGTTGGTGATGGCTGTAGTGTGTTGGGGATGGCTGGCCTGTAGTGTGTTGGGGATGGCTGGCTGTAGTGTGTTGGTGATGGCTGTAGTGTGTTGGTGATGGCTGTAGTGTGTTGGGGATGGCTGTAGTGTGTTGGTGATGGCTGTAGTGTGTTGGGGATGGCTGTAGTGTGTTGGTGATGGCTGTAGTGTGTTGGGGATGGCTGGCTGTAGTGTGTTGGGGATGGCTGTAGTGTGCTGGTGATGGCTGTAGTGTGCTGGGGATGGCTGTAGTGTGTTGGTGATGGCTGTAGTGTGTTGGTGATGGCTGTAGTGTGCTGGGGATGGCTGGCTGTAGTGTGTTGGGGATGGCTGTAGTGTGTTGGTGATGGCTGTAGTGTGTTGGTGATGGCTGTAGTGTGTTGGTGATGGCTGTAGTGTGCTGGGGATGGCTGGCTGTAGTGTGTTGGGGATGGCTGTAGTGTGTTGGTGATGGCTGTAGTGTGTTGGGGATGGCTGTAGTGTGCTGGTGATGGCTGTAGTGTGTTGGTGATGGCTGTAGTGTGTTGGGGATGGCTGGCTGTAGTGTGTTGGTAATGGCTGTAGTGTGTTGGTGATGGCTGTAGTGTGCTGGTGATGGCTGTAGTGTGTTGGGGATGGCTGTAGTGTGTTGGTGATGGCTGTAGTGTGTTGGTGATGGCTGTAGTGTGTTGGGGATGGCTGGCTGTAGTGTGTTGGTGATGGCTGTAGTGTGTTGGTGATGGCTGTAGTGTGTTGGTGATGGCTGTAGTGTGTTGGGGATGGCTGTAGTGTGTTGGTGATGGCTGTAGTGTGTTGGTGATGGCTGTAGTGTGCTGGGGATGGGCTGTAGTGTGTTGGTGATGGCTGTAGTGTGTTGGTGATGGCTGTAGTGTGTGGTGATGGGCTGTAGTGGCTGGGCTGTAGTGTGTTGGTGATGGCTGTAGTGTGCTTGGTGATGGCTGTAGTGTGCTGGGGATGGCTGTAGTGTGTTGGATGGCTGTAGTGTGCTGGTGATGGCTTGTAGTGTGCTGGGGATGGCTGTAGTGTGTTGGTGATGGCTGTAGTGTGTTGGTGATGGCTGTAGTGTGCTGGTGATGGCTGTAGTGTGTTGGTGATGGCTGTAGTGTGTTGGGGATGGCTGTAGTGTGTTGGGGATGCTGGCTGTAGTGTGTTGGTGATGGCTGTAGTGTGTTGGTGATGGCTGTAGTGTGCTGGTGATGGCTGTAGTGTGCTGGTGATGGCTGTAGTGTGCTGGGGATGGCTGTAGTGTGTTGGTGATGGCTGTAGTGTGCTGGTGATGGCTGTAGTGTGTTGGTGATGGCTGTAGTGTGCTGGTGATGGCTGTAGTGTGCTGGGGATGGCTGGCTGTAGTGTGTTGGTGACGGCTGTAGTGTGTTGGTGATGGCTGTAGTGTGTTGGTGATGGCTGTAGTGTGTTGGTGATGGCTGTAGTGTGTTGGGGATGGCTGTAGTGTGTTGGTGATGGCTGTAGTGTGTTGGTGATGGCTGTAGTGTGTTGGTGATGGCTGTAGTGTGTTGGTGATGGCTGTAGTGTGCTGGTGATGGCTGTAGTGTGTTGGGGATGGCTGTAGTGTGTTGGTGATGGCTGTAGTGTGTTGGTGATGGCTGTAGTGTGTTGGTGATGGCTGTAGTGTGTTGGTGATGGCTGTAGTGTGTTGGTGATGGCTGTAGTGTGCTGGGGATGGCTGGCTGTAGTGTGTTGGTGATGGCTGTAGTGTGTTGGTGATGGCTGTAGTGTGTTGGTGATGGCTGGCTGTAGTGTGTTGGTGATGGCTGTAGTGTGTTGGTGATGGCTGTAGTGTGTTGGGGATGGCTGTAGTGTGTTGGTGATGGCTGTAGTGTGTTGGGGATGGCTGTAGTGTGTTGGTGATGGCTGTAGTGTGTTGGGGATGGCTGTAGTGTGTTGGTGATGGCTGGCTGTAGTGTGTTGGTGATGGCTGTAGTGTGCTGGTGATGGCTGTAGTGTGCTGGGGATGGCTGGCTGTAGTGTGTTGGTGACGGCTGTAGTGTGTTGGTGATGGCTGGCTGTAGTGTGCTGGTGATGGCTGTAGTGTGTTGGTGATGGCTTGTAGTGTGTTGGGGATGGCTGTAGTGTGTTGGTGATGGCTTGTAGTGTGCTGGTGATGGCTGTAGTGTGTTGGTGATGGCTGTAGTGTGTGGGGATGGCTGTAGTGTGTTGGTGATGGCTGTAGTGTGTTGGGGATGGCTGTAGTGTGTTGGGGATGGCTGTAGTGTGCTGGTGATGGCTGTAGTGTGCTGGGGATGGCTGTAGTGTGCTGGGGATGGCTATAGCGTGCAGGGGATGGCTGTAGTGGCTGGGGATGGCTGTAGTGGCTGGGGATGGCCGTGTTGATGGAGCAGGTAATGGTCTGAAGAGGGTCCTCTTCACAAGAGCTGCCTGCCTCGTGTTCTCTACGTTATGCTGGGCTCAGGGTTTTAATGGTTTTTCAGGTGGGAAGGGGTGCCTGGTACTTGACTGGGACTGTTTGATTTCAGAAGGCAGGGTTGAGTAGTGGCCTGGTGGTGATGCACGCCGCTAGGAAACTTGTGTCCTCGGGTTCAAATCCCATGTGCGGACCGAGATATTAATTGCCCCCCCACCCCCACCCCAACCCCCAACCCCCTCCTCTACTGGAGTGTGAGTAGTGGTATGGGTGCTAGTCGTTGGGAGAAGACAATAAACCGAGGTGTCATGTGCACAATGAGCTTAGCACTCATCCCCACACCCACCCCGCCACCCGTCACACACAGCAGTGACGAAAGGGTTGTCCCTGGCAAAAATCTGTTGAAACATCCACTTTGATCGTGTAACAAATGCACCTGCACACAGACGGCACCCGATATCACACAGAGAAATATGTTGCGACAAATACAATACAGTATTGCCTTCCCTTTTTTTTTCCTTTTTTTTCTTCCCCCCTCTTTACCCTCATCTCTCTCTCTCTTGCTCGCTATTTCTCCCTGTCTCTTGCTTTGGTACCATCTGAGAAACAGAGAATGTGAGATGAACACAGACGGACATTCAAAACAAACGGACAGACAGACAGACATAAAAATAGAAAACAGCACAAACTAGTCTCAAGCTCAGATGTTGTTGCTGTTGTTTTGGAACACGTACAGCCATTTTAAAGACTCCAGACAGAAACGTAAGCACTCATTTCGCTGTGAAAACAGTGCGGCCACACGCCGGAAACAGCGGAGCATGCCGCTTGCCAGAACAGCCAAACAAAACATTCCGAAGGAGGTGGAAGGAAGAGCCCGTGCCTTCCTCTGTGGGTGTGCGTGAGAGAAAGCAGCGCTTCTGTTGGCGACGTTTTGATTGGCTGACAGGGGCGTGTTGAAGCATCGCATTTATCAAATATTTACCTCCAAAGAAGCTGCAATGTGCACGATGTTAGAGAGCCCTGTCAAAAGGCCACACAAATACAAGACAGTTCTGAAGCATGGTTTGGCAGCGTGGCCCCGACCTCCTGCTTTGTTGGATTGGCTGTGTCGGCGCCTTCTGTGCCATGCCAGCTTGGAGCATCCTGTGTCGGCGCCTTCTGTGCCATGCCAGCTTGGAGCATCCTGTGTCGGCGCCTTCTGTGCCATGCCAGCTTGGAGCATCCTGACTGACTTCAGTGAAGGTTTTGAAAGTCCCATCGCCTTCCCAGTCCTCTCCCGCAGTTATATCCCCCACCCCACCCCACCCCACCCCACCCACAGAGCCAGGTACCCATTCACACCTGGGTGGAGTGAGGAAAATCGGAGAAAAGTTCCTTTTCCCAAGGACACATGACAATGCCGAAACAGGGCCTGGAACCCTGATGACTGGTCAACACTTGTTGGAGCCTGACCGAGTGTGCCACCATACATGTCAGTGAAGGAATGGAGAGATGGTTTCTTGACAGCAGTCTTTCACAAGGGCTGTTCTGACTCCCCGCCACTGCAGTGGGCTTTAACTGTCTGTTGCCTGTCGTCCTAAGGTCAAGGTGTCCAGGACTTGTCTTGGTTTAATGAAGGTTGGTTGTTGGAGGGGGTGAGTTCTACTTCATGCAGGGGACAACAGATTTCATGTCAGAGAACACGATAAAAATGGCTGGTGGGACAGTCCCAGTTTATGTTGAAGTAGATCCAGCATGGTATCACCGGTTTCAGCCGTGTTTGCACTCGTATTGGTGACTGGAGACTTCTTGTTGAATTGATGTTGACATTTGAATGCTATCATCAAAAGAATGATGATGATTATCTGAATAAAACAGGAGCGAAGGAAGAGGAGGAGCTGTATTGTGAGATGGGGGGAATGGATGGTGGGGGGGGGGGGCTGTATTGTGAGATGGGGGGAATGGAGGAGGGGGGGGGGGCTGTATTGTGAGATTGGGGGAAATGGAGGAGGGGGGACTGTATTGTGAGATGGGGGAAATGGAGGGGGGGGGGGCTGTATTGTGAGATGGGGGAAATGGATGGGGGGGGGGGGCTGTATTGTGAGATGGGGGAAATGGAGGGGGGTGGGGGGTGGGGGCTGTATTGTGAGATGGGGGAAATGGGGGAGGGGGGGGGTCTGTATTGTGAGATGGGGGAAATGGGGGAGGGGGGGGGGGCTGTATTGTGAGATGGGGGAAATGGAGGAGGGGGGGGGCTGTATTGTGAGATGGGGGAAATGGAGGAGGGGGGACTGTATTGTGAGATGGGGGAAATGGAGGGGGGGGGCTGTATTGTGAGATGGGGGAAATGGATGGGGGGGGGGGGCTGTATTGTGAGATGGGGGAAATGGAGGGGGGTGGGGGGTGGGGGCTGTATTGTGAGATGGGGGAAATGGGGAAGGGGGGGGGGGCTGTATTGTGAGATGGGGGAAATGGGGGAGGGGGGGGGCTGTATTGTGAGATGGGGGAAAGGAGGGGGGTGGGGGGTGGGGCTGTATTGTGAGAAGGGGGAAATGGATGGGGGGGGGGGGGGGGCTGTATTGTGAGATGTGGGAAATGAGGGGGGTGGGGGGTAGGGGGCTGTAATGTGAGATGGGGGAAAAAAATGGAGGGGGGGTGGGCTGGTATTGTGAGATGGGGAAATGGGGGAGTGGGGAGGGGCTGTATTGTGAGATGGGAGGAAATGGGGGAGGGGGGGGAGGGCTGTATTGTGAAGATGGGGGAAATGGAGGGGGGGGGCCTGTATTGTGAGATGGGGAGAAATGGAGGATGTGGGGGGGGGGGGCTGTATTGTTGAGATGGGGAAATGGTGGGAGGAGGGGGGGGCTGTATTGTGAGATGGGGAACTGGGGGAGGGGGGGGGCTAGTATGTGAGATGGGGGAAATGGGGGGGGGGGGGCTGTATTGTGAGATGGGGGAAATGGGGGAGGGGGGGGGGGCTGTATTGTGAGATGGGGGAAATGGAGGAGGGGGGGGGGGCTGTATTGTGAGATGGGGGAAATGGGGGAGGGGGGGGGGGCTGTATTGTGAGATGGGGGAAATGGAGG
>NC_134890.1:34490469-34512969 GCF_041734735.1 Babylonia areolata | reverse complement strand
CAGTACAGTATGGCCAGTAGTGACAGTGTGGACCAGTCAGTACAGCATGCCCAGTCAGTAACAGTATGGCCAGATAGTGACAGTGTGGCCCAGTCAATAACAGTGTGGCCAGATAGTGACAGTATGGCCAGATAGTGACAGTGTGGCCCAGTCAGTAACAGTATGGCCCAGTCAGTAACAGTGTGGCCAGATAGTGACAGTGTGGCCCAGTCAGTAACAGTATGACTCGGTCACTTTTCACTGCCAGTAACAGTGTGACTCAGCACATTTGTCACCCTGACTTCTCACCTGCCGCATACTCCTCTCTCTACACCCCCCCCCCCCCCCCCCCCCCTGTCCCGCCCCCCTCCCCCACGTACATTTACAGCCAGTGGTATTAGTATCCTTCAAGAGCAAAGCCATGGCACGGATGGCACGACTTTCTTCAACATACAGAACTCGTTAATGAAGCTTCCCGCAATGTGGTCCCCTTTTCGCTCTACACGGTGCAAGACACCACAGTAGTTATAAAAGAGAACTTATTGACACGATTGCTGATATCAAAAGGCGACTTGTAAAACAACACAGGCATCACATTCATACCAACACAAACTCCCACGTTTCGAAGGTCACTGATAAATAATAAAATGCATACATGCTCAACACCGCATTTGCCCCATAATCCATTTTTATGCTTCGTGACGTGGACTGAATAAACACCCAAATCAAACAGGATATTTCAAAAGATGATAATAACAATAAATCATTTGAATAAAAGAAGATACATAAATAAATGGTTATGGATAAATAGATAGATAAATGAATAAGTAAATAAATAAATAAGTAAATAAATAAACTAAAAGAAAATAGAGGAAACTATACGAATGACAAGAAATACGATGATCATAATCAAAACCAAATAAAACCTAAAATATACTCTGATAATTTCTCTCGGTCTGTCTGCCTGTCACGACAAAGAAGAACACGAGGAATGAAAGTCAGACTTGTTTGGATTTAAACTTTTAAAAAACTGTTAAAGTTAATATGTGCTCCGTTGCTTGCCCTTCCGAAAGTGGAAAGCTTACGGGAAGGGGCAATACTGGAAACGTGTTCTCCCACACAGACACGCGGACCATTAGAAGTTCTGGCTCTATCCTTTCCTTGTTCCCTAATCTTCGTGTCACCTGACATTGACATCTGCCCCTAACCCTCCCCTCCCTCGCCCCTACAACCCCCGGCCCCTCCCCTCCTCCCCCCACCCCCACACACCCCTCTCCCATCCCCAATCCTCCCCAGCCTTGGCCTCCTCTCCCTGACTTCCACCCCCCAAAACTCCCTGGTGAGACAGAGAGGAAAGAGGAAGGTGATGGAAGATCTGGAAAGAGAGGGAGAAGGGGAGGAGGGGGGAGAGGAGGAGGAAGATGAGGAGAGGGAGAGGGGGAGGGAGAGAGAGAAAGGGGGGGGGAGGAAGAGAGGGGTGGGGTGGGGGGTGGGGGGTTCACGATGTGATTTGTTTTCTTCATGTACGCCTTGTGTGATGTTTGTGTGTTTATTCATTCAGCAACTTTAGAAGTTCTTCGTTTTCTTCATATTTCACTGGACTTGTCATTAACAGACACAAAGTCTGTGTTTCACGTTTTGTCTGGGGGAAAAAACTTAGGTGTGTGTGTGTGTGTGTGTGTGTGTGTGTGTGTGTGTGTGTGTGCAGGGGACGGTGGGGGAGGGGGGGTTAGATGAGGGGAACACGGCTCTTGTTGGGCCTTACGTCATCCACAGGTGTATATTCCTTTTTCTTGTCTCTTCTTTTCGCCTTCTCTCTCTCTCTCTCTCTTTCTCTCTCTCTCTCCCCTCGCTCCCAAAGTGTTTCCAGAGGAGTGTATCTCAAACAGATTCCCTTTGCCCCAGCCCCCACCGTCCCCCAGGATCATGAACAGACTCTGGGCTTCCTATCAGCGATCCCTCGTGAGCGGCCTCTCAGGACTGGGGATAGAACTCTGCTTCCAGACGGAGAGACTGGGGAAGAAATAAAGAAAAAGAAAAAAAAAGTGCAGATGTATTTTGGCGTCGTCTGAGCGTGGAACCTTGTTGCTCCTTGCAAACATTGCGCGGTTCATCATTGGTGCATTACACACACAGCCTGTTGGCTTTGGCGCTGACGGCCCTGTTTTGACAGATGGAAGTCCCGTTTTCACAGAGTCGGGTTTCTAATGCAAAGTGTTGCTGCCTGTCCCATCGTTCGCTGCTCCCTCCCTACCTTCCTCCTCAACCTCTTGCCTTCTCCCGGCTCCACTCTTGCCCCCGTCTCTCCCTCTCTCTGTATATATATATATATATATATATATATATATATATATATATATATATATGTGTGTGTGTGTGTGTGTGTGTGTGTGTGTGTGTGTGTGTTTGTATGTGTGTATTCACTCTCTACCACTTTCTCTATGTCTGTCTGTTTCTCCCCCCCCCTCTCTGATCCATCTCTCCCCCTGTCTTTCTCTTTCACATACCCTGCACTCTTGCACAGTATTTTGGAAAGAACAGAGTTGTCAATACATGCCGTGGCTTCTCACGAACCAAGTGACTCGTTATCACCGGAAGTGTGGTAGTTGCTGGGCGTTTTAAACTTCCGGTGTGTACAGGTGTCAACCCTTACAGCTTGTTGTTGTGGGTTCTGGGGAGGAGAGCGGAGAGGGAAAAGCGAACCTTGTGTGGGAGAGTTGTGGCGATGAGAGAGACAGAAAGAGAGAAATAATTGGTGTAGTAGGGGTGGGGGGACATGGGGAGATGAGTTTAGTATCTCAGTCAGCCCCTCCACTCCTGTGTCAGAGTTTTTGAAGGGATGGAAAAAAAACAATCTTAAAGGTCTCAAAACCCTTTTCAGCCATCAGGGGCAGTTGTTGTCTCGTTCTCTTCCTTTTTCTTAAACAGACAAGATCCATGTCGAAATAGAGAGGAGGGAATAGAGAGAGACAGACAGAAACAGATATTGAGACAGAGAGACAGGCATGCAGATGGAGAGACAGATTATCCCACAGCGTCAGACTGACGTCAGCACGGCACACGTAAGACGAGCCGACAGAAAGGAAGCCTGCCACCAGTCAGGAACAGGTTTTCATGGCGTGAAGAGCCGGCGCTAACCCCGTGACAGACGTGACAAAAAGAGATCTCCACGCGCCGCGCGAGATTGGGGGGAAGGGCGCACACTGCTCGCGTGACCTGTGTGTCACGTGGGACATATCACATGACTCTCACACCTGTTGACTCATCCCGAGGCGCCCCCTCAGGCCGGATTTCAAGGGAGAGGGAACAAAACACATCGACAAAAAGGTAACGTGGAACAGAAAGAAACGGGAAGAGGCAAAAGGAGGGAAATCATAAAATGTATAAACCCCGAGTTCAAACAGAGAGGGGAGAGACAGAGACAAAGAGAAAGAGGAAGAGACAGGCAGCGATCAGCTATGTTTAAAGGGGGGGGGGGGGGGGGGGGGGGGGAACCAAAATCACCATCTCCCTGTAGTGAGAGATGAGAGACAGTTCACAATGTCAGACACAATACAATGACCTGGCTGTTCTACACGTGATGTAGGGAAGTCAGTCAATGTGTGTATCAATCACATGGCACTGCTGGTCATGAGGACAGTTTGTTCTTCGTCGCTGCTTGTGTCAGCCCTTCACTGTGTATTGTCCCCCCTGTGTGAACAACAAAGGATATGACCTGTCACTGTACCGCCTGTCGCTGTCTGATCATGGCCCAGTGAATACTAACGTTATCAGACACCTATCTGCGTCCAGTCAGGACTCACACACAGCCTCAGTTAGTTTGTTCCATCATGCAGAACTGAACGCCAACAGTAATGTCTGAACTCTCCTCAGCCCAGAATCTGGCGTGGCGAGAGGCCATTATTGTTCCCATGAGGGATGAAGGGGGTAGTCATGTCACACGCCCTGTCATAGATAGGACTTTTCTCCTCCCACTCCCCCTCTCCCCCCGCTCTCTCCCCGTCCCCGCAACCCCTTTACCTCGCGCGGCGCGTGGAGATCTCTTTTTGTCACGTCTGCCACGGGGTTTGGTGCCTGGCTCTTTACGCCATGGAAACACTCTTGCTGACATGGACATAGTGTAGGATCTAAACATACCTCAGTGATTACATAGACACACATAGTCTAGGTACTAAACATACATCTCAGTGATTACATAGACATACATAGTGTAGGATCTAAACATCTATCTCAGTGATTACATAGACACACATAGTCTAGGTACTAAACATCTATCTCAGTGATTAGATAGACACACATAGTGTAGGATCTAAACATCTATCTCAGTGATTACATAGACATACGTAGTGTAGGATCTAAACATCTATCTCAGTGATTACATAGACATACGTAGTGTAGGATCTAAACATCTATCTCAGTGATTACATAGACATACATAGTGTAGGATCTAAACATCTATCTCAGTGATTACATAGACATACATAGTGTAGGATCTAAACATCTATCTCAGTGATTACATAGACATACATAGTGTAGGATCTAAACATCTATCTCAGTGATTACATAGACATACATAGTGTAGGATCTAAACATCTATCTCAGTGATTACATAGACATACATAGTGTAGGATCTAAACATACCTCAGTGATTACATAGACATACATAGTGTAGGATCTAAACATCTATCTCAGTGATTACATAGACATACATAGTGTAGGATCTAAACATGTATCTCAGTGATTACATAGACATACATAGTGTAGGATCTAAACATGTATCTCAGTGATTACATAGACATACATAGTGTAGGATCTAAACATCTATCTCAGTGATTACATAGACATACATAGTGTAGGATCTAAACATCTATCTCAGTGATTACATAGACATACATAGTGTAGGATCTAAACATCTATCTCAGTGATTAGATAGACATACATAGTGTAGGATCTAAACATCTATCTCAGTGATTACATAGACACACATAGTGTAGGTACTAAACATCTATCTCAGTGATTACATAGACACACATAGTGTAGGATCTAAACATCTATCTCAGTGATTACATAGACATACATAGTGTAGGATCTAAACATGTATCTCAGTGATTACATAGACATACATAGTGTAGGATCTAAACATGTATCTCAGTGATTACATAGACACACATAGTGTAGGATCTAAACATCTATCTCAGTGATTACATAGACATACATAGTGTAGGATCTAAACATCTATCTCAGTGATTACATAGACATACATAGTGTAGGATCTAAACATGTATCTCAGTGATTACATAGACATACATAGTGTAGGATCTAAACATACCTCAGTGATTACATAGACATACATAGTGTAGGATCTAAACATGTATCTCAGTGATTACATAGACATACATAGTGTAGGATCTAAACATGTATCTCAGTGATTACATAGACATACATAGTGTAGGATCTAAACATCTATCTCAGTGATTACATAGACATACATAGTGTAGGATCTAAACATGTATCTCAGTGATTACATAGACATACATAGTGTAGGATCTAAACATACCTCAGTGATTACATAGACATACATAGTGTAGGATCTAAACATGTATCTCAGTGATTACATAGACATACATAGTGTAGGATCTAAACATACCTCAGTGATTACATAGACATACATAGTGTAGGATCTAAACATCTATCTCAGTGATTACATAGACATACATAGTGTAGGATCTAAACATGTATCTCAGTGATTACATAGACATACATAGTGTAGGATCTAAACATGTATCTCAGTGATTACATAGACATACATAGTGTAGGATCTAAACATCTACCTCAGTGATTAGATAGACATACATAGTGTAGGATCTAAACATGTATCTCAGTGATTACATAGACATACATAGTGTAGGATCTAAACATCTACCTCAGTGATTACATAGACATACATAGTGTAGGATCTAAACATGTATCTCAGTGATTACATAGACATACATAGTGTAGGATCTAAACATCTATCTCAGTGATTACATAGACACACATAGTGTAGGTACTAAACATCTATCTCAGTGATTACATAGACATACATAGTGTAGGATCTAAACATCTATCTCAGTGATTAGATAGACATACATAGTGTAGGATCTAAACATCTATCTCAGTGATTACATAGACACACATAGTGTAGGTACTAAACATCTATCTCAGTGATTACATAGACACACATAGTGTAGGATCTAAACATCTATCTCAGTGATTACATAGACATACATAGTGTAGGATCTAAACATCTATCTCAGTGATTACATAGACATACATAGTGTAGGATCTAAACATCTATCTCAGTGATTACATAGACATACATAGTGTAGGATCTAAACATGTATCTCAGTGATTACATAGACATACATAGTGTAGGATCTAAACATCTATCTCAGTGATTACATAGACATACATAGTGTAGGATCTAAACATCTATCTCAGTGATTACATAGACATACATAGTGTAGGATCTAAACATGTATCTCAGTGATTACATAGACATAGTGCAGGATCTAAAACATATATCTCAGTGGTTCCTGACTGATGGCTGCTATCCTTTCTGTCGGCTTGTCTGACGTGTGGCCCGTGCTGACGTCAATCTGAGGTTGTTCAACATTACACTGTCTGTCTCCGTCAGTCTGTGTCTCTGCTAATCTGTCCGTCTGTCTGTCCGTGACTCTGTTCTGTCACACACACACACACGCACACACACACACGCACACACACACACACACACACAAACAAACAAACACACACACATACACGAACTCTCTCTCTCTCTCGCATGCCACATGGACATTTTTAAGCAAACGACAAAATACCAAAGTGCCGCTTATCCCTTAGTAGTTGTTTACTTTGGTTATGTTTTTTCGTTTCTGTTCCATTTTATTTGTTTTGCACCATTTTTGTTCTGATTTGTACCTACTATGTCACTAGAGCTTTACAGCTAATGACATTAAACATTTCAGTGTTCAGTGTTCAGTGTTCTCTCTCTCTGTCTCTCTCTGTCCGTTCTTATCAACCACCACCCCGTCACCCACCCCCTCTCTCTCTTCCCTTGCTCCACACCTGTCCAGCATTTCCCATTGCAATATCAACTCCCACGTTAACAGCAACAACATGCTCCATGAATCAACTCCTACACAGAACGGAAGTGCAGATCGCCCGCTAACTGCCATACTTCCGGTGACAACGAGTCAAGAGTGCACCAGAAATAAAGCGAAAGCATGCGTTGGAAACTTTTGCACTCTCCAACCACCGTGATGAGAGAGAGGGAGAGAGGGAGAGAGATACAGAGAGAGAGAGTGAGAGACAGAGACATACATACAGGCAGACAGAGTAAGAGAGGGAAAGAGAGACAGAGGTGGCACAGAAAGAGACACAGTCAGACAGACACAGAAAGACACAGAGAGACAGAGAGACAGACTGTGAGACAGAGCAGGAGGAAGGCAGGGAGGGAGCAGCGAACGATGGGACAGGCAGCAACACTTTGCATTAGAAACCCGACTCTGTGAAAACGGGACTTCCATCTGTCAAAACAGGGCCGTCAGCGCCAAAGCCAACAGGCTGTGTGTGTAATGCACCAATGATGAACCGCGCAATGTTTGCAAGGAGCAACAAGGTTCCACGCTCAGACGACGCCAAAATACATCTGCACTTTTTTTCTTTTTCTTTTTCTTTATTTCTTCCCCAGTCTCTCCGTCTGGAAGCAGAGTTCTACCTCCAGTCCTGAGAGGCCGCTCACGAGGGATCGCTGATAGGAAGCCCAGAGTCTGTTCATGATCCTGGGGAACGGTGGGGGCTGGGGCAAAGGGAATCTGTTTGAGATACACTCCTCTGGAAACACACTGGGAGCGAGGGGGAAAACTAGAAAAAGGATGAAAAAAAAAGAAGTAATTTACACCTGTGTGTGAACATTGACATAAATAGAGAAAACTCTTGGTCCCCTTCTTCCTCCTGTTCCACCCCCCCCCCCTCTTCTCGAGTGGAGTTCTTTTTTTTAAAGTGGGTAATGTTATTTAACTGGACAAGATACCGAACATGTGGAGGATGATGGTCAGTCCGGCAGAAAGGGAATCACACAAAGTGCGACAGCAGCCACATATTGACAACAAAGACTTACCAGGTAAACAAACTAAACAAAACAAGGGGATTGGGGAAGGGGGTCAGGGGAAAATATCTAGAGAAAAGATTGGATATCACTTGTTCTCTGTGCCTGCTTCTGTCTGTCTGTCTGTCTGTCTCTCTCTCTGCGTGTTTCTCTCTCTAATCCCCTTCCACACCTTTGTCTAAACCGTCCTCCCTCAACATGACACTGAGACACACGGCAGAGAGGGGAGAGGAGTTGGAAGTCCAGACTGGAAGAGGAGGAGAGAGGGTGGGTGGGGGAGGGCTGCAGGTCATGGTTGGGGGTGGAGTTGGGGGTCAGGTGTCGATGTCAGGTGACAGGAAGATTAGGAAAGGCGAGGAGCCAGAGCCGGCACGTTGGATTGTCCCTCGTGCCGGTGAGCTGCTCACGGCGTCCGGCATGTGTATTGCCATACATGCCCCTTCCCGTCACGCTGTCCAGCATGTATATTGCCCCTTCCCGTCACGCTGTCCAGCATGTATATTGCCCCTTCCCGTCACGCTGTCCAGCATGTATATTGCCCCTTCCCGGCACTCTGTCCAGCATGTGTATTGCCCCTTCCCGTCACGCTGTCCAGCATGTGTATTGCCCCTTCCCGTCACGCTGTCCAGCATGTGTATTGCCCCTTCCCGTCACGCTGTCCAGCATGTATATTGCCCCTTCCCGTCACTGTCTGTCCAGCATGTGTATTGCCCCTTCCCGTCACGCTGTCCAGCATGTATATTGCCCCTTCCCGTCACTCTGTCCAGCATGTATATTGCCCCTTCCCGTCACTCTGTCCAGCATGTATATTGCCCCTTCCCGTCACTCTGTCCAGCATGTATGTTGCCCCTTCCCGGCACCTTGTCCAGTATGTATATTGCCCCTTCCCGGCACTCTGTCCAGCATGTATATTGCCCCTTCCCGGCACTCTGTCCAGTATGTATATTGCCCCTTCCCGGCACTCTGTCCAGCATGTATATTGCCCCTTCCCGGCACTCTGTCCAGTATGTATATTGCCCCTTCCCGGCGCATGTGTATTGCCCCTTCCCGTCACTCTGTCCAGCATTTGTATTGCCCCTTCCCGTCACTCTGTCCAGCATGTATATTGCCCCTTCCCGTCACTCTGTCCAGCATGTATATTGCCCCTTCCCGTCACTGTCTGTCCACCATGTATATTGCCCCTTCCCGTCACTCTGTCTGTCCACCATGTATATTGCCCCTTCCCGTCACTCTGTCCAGCATGTGTATTGCCCCTTTCCGTCACTCTGATGAGAACCTCAAAGCGTCCACCATGTATATTGCCCCTTCCCGTAAACTCTGTCCCAGTTTTTGGAAAGGGAAAACCATTGAGAACGTTTATAAATGAAATTGAGATGCTTTAGGCCTCGTCAGAGGCCTGTTATCCTTCGAGACTTGTCTTTTGCCAACCGTTTTGAAGTTTTAATTCACCAGTCCCACACAATTCGTATTATTTTTCATTTCTGTGAACGGAAAAACAAGGACAGCGCATATTTTCTTGGTCTTCCAACCTGAAATAAACTCCTACCTACTCCCCCTTCCTCCTTACTCCCCCCCCCCCCCCCACACATCTTCTGTCACCATACCCCCCTCCCCTTACTCATTTTAGCCACCCCACCTTCCCCCTCGCCCCCAGGGACATTTTTTGCAGGCTGAGTCAGGCTGATACGTGTGTGTAACCCGACGCACACAGCAGCAGATTATCACTCTGCCCAAAAGACACCAACCTCCCACTGGTCGTCTGCCCATGCCACGGCTTATCTCCCTTTTCTTATCTCCACCCTCTTCACCCCCACCCTTTTTCATTTTCTTGCTATACACAGGCTGACGCTGGCTTCCTTGTTTATTGTGAACTGCTGTTTAGACCTGAGAAAGAGAGAGAGAGAGAAAGAGAGAGAGAGAGAGAGAGAGAGAGAGTGAGTTGGGAAGGTAGGGGGGAAGAGAAACAGAAGCAGAGACAGACAGGCAGACAAACAGACAGAAAGAATTAGACACAAGAGAGACACTAACGTACAGAGATAAAGAGTGACATCGCCCAAAAGTGTGGGGAAACATTGACAGAGAGAGAGTACATCACCCAAAGGTCTGGGGAAACATTGACAGAGAGAGAGTACATCACCCAAAGGTCTGGTGAAACATTGACAGAGAGAGAGGACATCGCCCAAAAGTGTGGGGAAACATTGACAGAGAGAGAGTACATCACCCAAAGGTCTGGTGAAACATTGACAGAGAGAGAGTACATCACCCAAAGGTCTGGTGAAACATTGACAGAGAGAGAGGACATCGCCCAAAAGTGTGGGGAAACATTGACAGAGAGAGAGTACATCACCCAAAGGTCTGGTGAAACATTGACAGAGAGAGAGAGAGAGTACATCACCCAAAGGTCTGGTGAAACATTGACAGAGAGAGAGTACATCACCCAAAGGTCTGGTGAAACATTGACAGAGAGAGAGTACATCACCCAAAGGTCTGGTGAAACATTGACAGAGAGAGAGAGTACATCACCCAAAGGTCTGGTGAAACATTGACAGAGAGAGAGTACATCACCCAAAGGTCTGGTGAAACATTGACAGAGAGAGAGTACATCACCCAAAGGTCTGGTGAAACATTGACAGAGAGAGAGAGTACATCACCCAAAGGTATGGTGAAACATTGACAGAGAGTGACAGTACATTGCCCAAAGGTCTGGTGAAACAGAGGGGGGAAACTGGGGGAGGGAGGAGGGAGAGAGGGAGGGAGGGGGAGAGACTGTGGGAGGGAGGAGGAGGCAGGGAGAGGGGGGGGAGACTGGGAGAGGGAGGAGGAGACAGGGAGAGGGGGGAGACTGGGAGAGGGAGGAGGAGACAGGGAGAGGGGGGGAGACTGGGGGAGGGAGGAGGAGACAGGGAGAGACTGGGAGGAGGAGACAGGGAGAGGGGGGAGACTGGGAGAGGGAGGAGGAGACAGGGAGAGGGGGGGGAGACTGGGAGAGGGAGGAGGAGGCAGGGAGAGGGGGGGAGACTGGGGGAGGGAGGAGGAGGCAGGGAGAGGGAGGAGGGTGTATTGGGGTGTGGGACATGGAGGATGGTGATGTGTACAGGGAAGGGGAGGGGTGGTGGTAGGGGTGTGGGACATGGAGGATGGTGATGTGTACAGGGAAGGGGAGGGGTGGTGGTAGGGGTGTGGGACATGGAGGATGGTGATGTGTACAGGGAAGGGGAGGGGTGGTGGTAGGGGTGTGGGACATGGAGGATGGTGGTGTGTACACAGAAGGGGAGGGGTGGTGGTAGGGGTGTGGGACATGGAGGATGGTGATGTGTACACGAAGGGGAGGGGTGGTGGTAGGGGTGTGGGACATGGAGGATGGTGATGTGTACACAGAAGGGGAGGGGTGGTGGTAGGGGTGTGGGACATGGAGGATGGTGATGTGTACAGGGAAGGGGAGGGGTGGTGGTAGGGGTGTGGGACATGGAGGATGGTGATGTGTACACAGAAGGGGAGGGGTGGTGGTAGGGGTGTGGGACATGGAGGATGGTGATGTGTACAGGGAAGGGGAGGGGTGGTGGTAGGGGTGTGGGACATGGAGGATGGTGATGTGTACACAGAAGGGGAGGGGTGGCGGTAGGGGTGTGGGACATGGAGGATGGTGATGTGTACAGGGAAGGGGAGGGGTGGTGGTAGGGGTGTGGGACATGGAGGATGGTGATGTGTACACAGAAGGGGAGGGGTGGTGGTAGGGGTGTGGGACATGGAGGATGGTGATGTGTACAGGGAAGGGGAGGGTGGTGGTAGGGGTGTGGGACATGGAGGATGGTGATGTGTACACAGAAGGGGAGGGGTGGCGGTAGGGGTGTGGGACATGGAGGATGGTGATGTGTACAGGGAAGGGGAGGGGTGGTGGTAGGGGTGTGGGACATGGAGGATGGTGATGTGTACACAGAAGGGGAGGGGTGGCGGTAGGGGTGTGGGACATGGAGGATGGTGATGTGTACAGGGAAGGGGAGGGTGGTGGTAGGGGTGTGGGACATGGAGGATGGTGATGTGTACACGGAAGGGGAGGGGTGGTGGTAGGGGTGTGGGACATGGAGGATGGTGATGTGTACACAGAAGGGGAGGGGTGGCGGTAGGGGTGTGGAGAGTCCTTAGTTTCAATCTATCGTACTTGCATTATCTTATTGTTCACGACAACAACGTGTGTCTGTGTTACACTTGTCGATTGTTGAGTGGTGAGAGAGAGTTGGCCTCTGTTGTGTGTGTGTGTGTGTGTGTGTGTGTGTGTGTGTGTGTGTGTGTGTGTGTGTGTGTGTCTGTACATGTGTGTGTATGTCTGTGTGTCTGTGTCTGTGTATGTCTGTGTGTCTGTGGGCCCATGTCTGTCGTTTGGTGGTTAATCGCACCATCTGTATCACCTAAGGTGTCATCATGAAAGGCGAACACAAGTCATCCGAGGTATCATGCATGTACATTTCAAAGGGCATATGTAGGAAGGATTGCTTACTTCCACGGGAGGCACAGAGACAGACAGACAGACAGACGGACAGACAAACAGACAGACGGACGGACAGATGGGGGAATCTGAAACAACGAACTCTCAATATGCCTACAGTCTCCTTCTTACTCTCTGTTTCTCTGTTACTCTGTCTGTCTGTCTGTGTTTGTCTGTCTGTCTGTGTTACTCTGTCTCTGTTTCTGTCTGTCTGTGTTACTCTGTCTCTGTTTCTGTCTGTCTGTGTTACTCTGTCTCTGTTTCTGTCTATGTTACTCTGTCTCTGTTTCTGTCTGTGTTACTCTGTCTCTGTTTCTGTCTGTGTTACTCTGTCTCTGTTTCTGTCTGTGTTACTCTGTCTCTTACTCTGTCTCTGTTTCTGTCTGTGTTACTCTGTCTCTTACTCTGTCTCTGTTTCTGTCTGTGTTACTCTGTCTCTTACTCTGTCTCTGTTTCTGTCTGTGTTACTCTGTCTCTTACTCTGTCTCTGTTTCTGTCTGTGTTACTCTGTCTCTTACTCTGTCTGTTTCTGTCTGTGTTACTCTGTCTCTTACTCTGTCTCTGTTTCTGTCTGTGTTACTCTGTCTCTTACTCTGTCTCTTACTCTGTCTCTGTTTCTGTCTGTGTTACTCTGTCTCTTACTCTGTCTCTTACTCTGTCTCTGTTTCTGTCTGTGTTACTCTGTCTCTTACTCTGTCTCTGTTTCTGTCTATTTTACTCTGTGTTACTCTGTTTCTTTCTTTCCCTCAATCACACACATACGCAAATACATATCCACGCACAAGCACACACACATAAACACACAAATACAAATATATATATATATGAAGGGAGGGGTGTTAGAGGGAGTGGGGAGGAAGTGGGAGGGTGTTGGAGCGAGGATTGCCATGTGCAGAAGCATTACAATATTACAGGCCATCAGCAGGTCGTTAAACACTGAGCCGCCTTGTCGTGCCATGTTGATGACATTCATCAGACGTGACAGGCCTTAAACCTGTTCAGGCCGCCATGTTGCCTGCACGGGGTCTGGCTTACAGTTTATGGATTAATTTCACATTGATGATGGGCAATCCTGATAAACAGAGAGAGGGAGGGAGAGAGATGGGGAGAAAGAGAGGGAGGGAGAGAGATGGGGAGAAAGAGAGGGAGGGAGACAGAGATGGGGAGAAAGAGAGGGAGGGAGAGAGAGATGGGGTTGGAGAGAGGGTGGGAGAGAGGGAGAGAGGTTGAAGAAGAGAGAGAGAGAGAGGAGATGACGAGACAGACACACCGACAGACACACAGTATAACAACAACAACAAACTTGGAAGTGAGAGCGGACAAAGATTCTATTCTTAGTTCAAATAAAAAATAAATAGATAAAAAAAATTTAAAAAAAGAACCGATGATTGGGTGGATGGATGGGTGGATGGGTTGGTGGGTGGATAGATGGACAGATGGGTGGGTGGATGGATTGGTGGGTGGGTGGATGATTGACGGGTGGGTGGATAGATGGACAGATGGGTGGGTGGATGGATTGGTGGGTGGGTGGATGATTGACGGGTGGGTGGATAGATGGACAGATGGGTGGGTGGGTTGGTGGGTGGATAGATGGGTGGGTGGGTTGGTGGGTGGATAGATGGACAGATGGGTGGGTGGATGGATAGATGGGAGTGGGTGAAGACAGGAGTGAGAGCGGGAGAGAGCAGGAAGGATGGATGGAGCAAATGATTCAGGGATGAATGAATAAAGAAATAAACGCACGAGTGAATGAATGAATTACTTACAATACATGGTGAATGTATGAATAAACAGATGAATAAAGAGAAAGAAAGGAACATGCAAGGAAATGATAACTGAATGAAAAGCGATTTTAGAAAATGAAGAATCAACAGGCAAATATCAGTCAGACTGTTAATTTGTTGGAAAAATAATCCGAAACATAAATGAGCAGTAAAGGAAATGTTAAAAGACAGAAACAAGCAAGAGAACAGAAGCTGAATGGTGGCACTGGCTGTCTACAGTCTAACGGTGTGGAAAGGGAAAAGTACGACGGTTGCTTGTACAGAACTGCTTCTGGAACTCAGAAGGACGTGTTTTGATCAGGACGCACTCAGTAACACCCCGGGTGTCCGATCCACCCAATATTGATCAAAGTTGTTCTGTACTTTCTTTACCTCTACAAGAAATACACGCTGGTATGACACAGGCAGCAGTGACAGCGGCAAGGCAGCAAGGCCTCACATCTCGCACCCTCCCCTCATCACCCTCCCCACCCTCCCCTCATCACCCTCCCCTCATAATCATCCCCACCCTCCCCTCATCACCCTCCCCTCATCACCCTCCCCACCCTCCCCTCCCCACCCTCCCCTCATCCCCCTCCCCCTCATCACCCTCCCCTCATCACCCTCCCCTCATCACCCTCCCCTCATCCCCCTCCCCCTCATCCCCCTCCCCACCCTCCCCTCATCCCCCTCCCCCTCATCCCCTCCCCTCATCACCCTCCCCTCATCCCCCTACCCCTCATCACCCTCCCCACCCTCCCCTCATCACCCTCCCCACCCTCCCCTCATCACCCCTCCCCCTCATCACCCTCCCACTCATCACCCCTCCCCTCATCACCCTTCCCACCCTCACCTCATCCCCCTCCCCCTCATCACCCTCCCCTCATCACCCCTCCCCTCATCACCCCTCCCCTCCCCCTCATCACCCTCCCCTCCCCCTCCTCCTCATTACCCCTCCCCCTCATCACCCCTCCCCCATCACCCCCCTCACCCTTCCCCTCATCACCCTCCCCTCATTACCCCTCCCCCTCATCACCCCTCCCCTGACCCTTCCCCTCATCACCCTCCCCTCATCACCCCCCTCCCCTCATCACCCCCTCATCACCCTCCCCTCATCACCCTCCCCCTCATCACCTCCCTCATCACCATCACCATCATCACCTCCCTCATCACCCTCACCCTCATCACCCTCCCCTCATCACCCTCCCCCTCACCACCCCTCCCCTCATCACCCCTCCCCTCATCACCCCCTCATCACCCTCCCCCTCATCACCCTCCCCCTCATCACCTCCCTCATCACCTCCATCATCACCCCTCCCCTCATCACCCTCCCCTCATCCCCCTCCCCCTCACCACCCCTCCCCTCATCACCCCTCCCCTCATCACCCCCTCATCACCCTCCCCTCATCACCCTCCCATCATCCCCCTCCCCCTCATCACCCCTCCCCTCATCACCCTCCCCTCATCACCTCCCTCATCACCCCTCCCCTCACCCCTCCCCTCATCACCCTCCCCCTCATCACCTCCCTCATCACCCTCCCCTCATCACCTCCCTTCATTCCCTCCCCCTCATCACCCTCCCCTCATCACCCTTCCCCTCATCACCCTCCTCCTCCTCACCTCCCCTCATTCCTCTCCACCTCATCACCCTCCCCTCATCATCCTCCCCCTCATCCCCCTCCCCCTCATCACCTCCCTCATCACCCTCCCCTCATCACCCTCCGCCATCCACCCCGGGTGGTGGAAGCTGTGACGGAGAGTGGGGTGGGAGAGGTAGGTGCACGACAGCATGGTGGACAGTGTTTACTTACCCTCCCCCTCTCTCCTGCCCCCCCCCCCCCCTCCATAACCCCCATCTCCCCCCCCCCTCAACCCCCTCCTTTTCACTCCCAACTGGCCCTGAACCCAGGGGTCATCACTGGGATCAAGGGAAACTGTATGTTCTTCGTGTGTGTGTGTGTGTGTGTGTGTGTGTGTGTGTGTGTGTGTGTGTGTGTGTGTGTGTGTGTGTGTGTGCGAGCGCGTGTGTCTGTTCTTCATCATATTCTTTCTGCAGGACTTTTATTTTCCCTCTTTTTAATTCTTGCTTTCTTCCCTTTTCATTAAATATATATGTGCTCTTGTAACTGATGTAGATTAGCAAGGACAGGTTGGAAGAATGGGCCATGCCCAAAATCTTAATCCTTGAACACCCCCCCCGCCCCCAACCCGCCCCCCACACACTCCTATCTCATCTCACCATCCATCCACATCCCTCTACCCACCCCACCCTCCCGAAAAAGAAGATGTTGATGAAGAAAAATACACACACACACACACAAAAACCCAAACCCAAAATAAAGCAAACAAAACAACCTCCCACCCCACCCCTTCCTCCAAGCGCACACCAGAACTGTTTCACGGACAGGAGAACCTTTACCTGACTGCTGGTTAAGGGGAGGGAACTTGGGGAGAACCGGGGGGTGCCAGGAGGGGGAGGAAACGTGACCCCTGACCCCCTGCACGCGCAGTTAATGAGGTCATTTCTTTTTCCAGCCAGCACAGCCACAGGAGGGCCGCCGGTACACGGCACTTATTACCTCCCTTGTCTGTGCCTTTCTGCTTTCTTTCTGCTTACCTCCCCTGTCTGTGCCTTTCTGCTTTCTTTCTGCTTACCTCCCCTGTCTGTGCCTTTCTGCTTTCTTTCTGATTACCTCCCCTGTCTGTGCCTTTCTGCTTTCTGATTACGTCCCCTATATGTGGCTTTTCTTTCTGATTACCTCCCCTATACGTTCCTTTCTTTCTGATTACGTCCCCTGTATGTGCCTTTCTTTCTGATTACCGCCCCTATCTGTTCTTCCTTCTTTCTTTCTTTTTTCCCGTGGAACGTAATGAACAGTGGTCATCACGTCTTCCCTTTCTTCTTCTTCTTCTTTGTCTTCTTAATTGGGTTACGCTGCTGGTTAAACACCTGCTAAGCAGTTGTGGTGTAGCATATATGGATTTGTCCCAACGCAGTGACGCCTTCTTGAGTAACTGAACTGAACTGAACTTCTACTTCTTTTTCGTCGTTGTAGTCTTGTTTTCCAGCTCACTTTGGAGTTTGAAGTGTGGATCTCTCAAGCCCTTGGCAAACAATGTGTGTGTGTGTGTGCGTGTGTGCGTGTGTGTGTGTGTGTGTGTGTGTGTGTGTGTGTGTGTGTGTGTGTGTGTGGATGCGGACGGGCGTGCCGTGAACCTGGGTGGCAAGACAGCCGCCCGGGACACACGATGGGGCGGCAGTGGCTCATGTTTCGGGGCCGTCAGTTTGAGGGAGAAGAAAAAGACGTTTAGTTGTTTGCTAAACAACAGTGGTTGAGGAATGGAGAGAGTCTTCAATTATGTGTGTGAATTAGGTCCACTTTCCCCCCTTCCTTTCTTCCTTGTTCTTCTATCTTTTAAAACAGGATTTTACAAGATGTCTTTGTCCTCCGCCTTTCATTTACTCTTCGTTGCAGCGACAGACACCAAGAGACAGCAGCCTTTTGGATGATGGTGAAGCGGTGTGTGAGTGAAGGTGTTGGTGGGACAAAGGCAGGGGCGGTCCTTCAGGTATACCTGGATCACAAGGGTCCGTACCTGGCCATAGTTCACTGATAAACCCGTCCTTTTGTTAATGGCGGTTTCGTGTGTGAAAATCCTCTCTCTCTCTCTCTCTCCCTCTCTCTCTCTCTCTCTCTCTCTCTCTCTCTCTCTCGTGTGTGTGTGTGTGTGTGTGTGTGTGTGTGTGTGTGTGTGTGTGTGTGTGTCACGCACATATACACATAATAAGGAAAAAAACTTGTGAATCTTAATGTGGTATTGGTGTCTTATCTTTTTTTCTAGACAAGCCTATATAATGCTAACTTTTGACAAGTAAACGGTAACACGAACCATGTTCGTAACATATATAGTTCTATGTGATTATGCACCGAGAAAATAAATATTTCATCACCATCGTTATCGTTTCCCACGGAAATCATCCCACCTCACTGAATATAATTGTTCCCTTCCTATCATACTGAATCTATGTTATTGATTTGGTTTTCCCTGGGGGTGCTTTATTCTTTAAAACAAACTGTTCCTGAATGTTAGTGGTGTTATGAAAAGTGCAACAAGCCTCATGTCTGCCAAGGGATGAATGATACTGTAGCTTCTGTCCGCGGATCATGGATGGCAGTGAAAGCGTTTCTATGGATGTGTGTCCTTGATGGCTCCAGTGGTGTGCATGTAATACGGCGTGTGATGTGCATTGGATTGCCGGGGATTCTGTGGTCACAGGGCTCCAGTGGTGTGCATGTAATACGGCGTGTGATGTGCATTGGATTGCCGGGGATTCTGTGGTCACAGGGCTCCAGTGGTGTGCATGTAATACGGCGTGTGATGTGCATTGGATTGCCGGGGATTCTGTGGTCACAGGGCTCCAGTGGTGTGCATGTAATACGGCGTGTGATGTGCATTGGATTGCCGGGGATTCTGTGGTCACAGGGCTCCAGTGGTGTTCATGTAATACGGCGTGTGATGTGCATTGGATTGCCGGGGATTCTGTGGTCACAGGGCTCCAGTGGTGTGCATGTAATACGGCGTGTGATGTGCATTGGATTGCCGGGGATTCTGTGGTCACAGGGCTCCAGTGGTGTGCATGTAATACGGCGTGTGATGTGTTTTAGATTGCAGGGGATTCTGTGGTCACAGGGCTCCAGTGGTGTGCATGTAATACGGCGTGTGATGTGTTTTAGATTGCAGGGGATTCTGTGGTCACAGGGCTCCAGTGGTGTGCATGTAATACGGCGTGTGATGTGTTTTAGATTGCCGGGGATTCTGTGGTCACAGGGCTCCAGTGGTGTGCATGTAATACGGCGTGTGATGTGTTTTAGATTGCAGGGGATTCTGTGGTCACAGGGCTCCAGTGGTGTGCATGTAATACGGCGTGTGATGTGTTTTAGATTGCAGGGGATTCTGTGGTCACAGGGCTCCAGTGGTGTGCATGTAATACGGCGTGTGATGTGTTTTAGATTGCCGGGGATTCTGTAGTCACAGGGCTCCAGTGGTGTGCATGTAATACGGCGTGTGATGTGCTTTGGATTGCCGGGGATTCTGTGGTCACAGGACTCTAGTGAAGCTGTGGGAACATGCGTGGTACAACGTCGTGATCATGATGTGATGGGTTGTTCGTCCCCCATGGTTTTGGTTCCTTGGGGGGTATTGCTCTTTGTGTGATACAAGTGTGACAGGGTTTGGTTTGTTTGTTGGTTGGTTTGTTTCCTGAATGTCACGCTGTCTCTTGATCTGTCGGTCTGTCTGTTTCTCTCTGTTTCTCTCCCTCCCTCCTCTCTCTCTTTGTCTCTGTCTGTCTGTCTGTCTGTCTCTTTCTCTCTCTCTCTCTCTCTCTGTATGTGTGTGTGTGTGTGTGTGTGTGTGTGAGAGAGAGAGAGAGAGAGAGAGAGAGAGAGATGGGGAGGGAGTGAGAGAAGGTGAGGGAGAGAGGGAGGGGCAAAAATTAAATGCCACTTAAAGGAAACGGAAACAGAAGTCATCATCATCAAAGTTCCCAACAAGATATGAAATATAAAACATTATGATGTGGAGGAATTTCGGGTCTGCGTAATTTTCTGTCTGACAGGGAGAGACAGAGACAAGAAGAGAGACAGAGACACAGCAAAACAGATGGTGGGTGGAGTGGGGGTGGGAGGTGGGGTTGGGGGAAAGATTTAAATTGTAGCCTGTTTTAAAAACAGAAGGCCTTGCAGAAGGGGGGCAATCCACTTCAAAGTGCAGCGTTGTTGCGGCGTGTTCAGTGAAGCGTGGCACACTGCTGGTGAGGAGTGTCGTAAAGCTGTTTGATGAGTTGCTTCCCTTCCCTCTGCTGCTTCCTCTTCCTGTCTCACTCCCCACCACCCTTTCCTCCCGACCCCCTTTCTGCATTGGGCTTTTAAACTCTGTGTGTGTGTGTGTGTGTGTTTGCGCACGTACATACATGTATGCGCCTTCTCATTACTCTTTTATTCCCCTCTCTGTCTTCGTCTATCTCTGTCTCTGTCTGTCTGTCTCTGTCTCTCTGTATCTGGGTCTCTGTCATCTTTCTGTGTGTGTGTCTGTGTGTCTGTCTGTGTCTCTCCGTCTCCATCTATTTTTCTCTTTCTTTCTCTCTGTCTCTCTCTGTCTGCTGGTCCGTCTCTCTATCTCTGTATGTCTGCCTCCTCTCTCTCTCTCTCTCTCTCTCTCTCTCTCTCTCTCTCTCTCTCTCTCTCTCTCTCTCTCTCCTCTCTCTCGTTCCCGAAGGTCCAGTTTCTATCCGTGTGTACAGATCCAGTGCACAGCTGAACTTGAAAACAACAGATGGCAGGTAAATTGATTTTTGATAATCGTGTTTTGGGGTCAGTCTGAGCGACAGAGCATTCTCAAAGCAGCTTACGTATGGACGGGCGTTATTTCCAATGGTCAACACGCTGGACGTTCAAGGTGAAGGTCCTGGCTTCCATTCCGGTATCGGCGCCTCGTGGCTTACATTTGGAGATGTGTCCGTTCTCCAAGGCCAGCTCCAGTCTCAGTTTATCATGGAGGCGTCACTCCGTTCGGACAAACCTATGGGGGCTAGGTAGATGCCTGACCAGCAGCATAACCCAATGCGTTTGTCAGGCTTAGAGTGCACGCATATCTATCTATCTATCTCTCTATCTCTCTATCTATCTATCTGTCTATCTGTCTGTCTGTCTGTCTGTTTATCTACCTGTCTGTCTATCTATCTATCTATCTATCTATCTATCTATCTGTCTGTCTGCCTGTCTGTCTGTCTACCTACCTGTCTGTCTATCTATCTATCTATCTATCTGTTTCTCTGTCTACCTGTCTGTCTGTCTGTCTGTCTGTCTATCTATCTATCTATCTATCTGTCTGCCTGTCTGTCTGTCTACCTACCTGTCTGTCTGTCTATCTATCTATCTATCTTCTATCTATCTTCTATGCAGGAAGAAAGGTAGGGAAGACAGAGCAGTGTGCAGAACATCAGCATGGAAGAAGCGAATGAGGAAGGGGGAGGGGGACGTAGAACGGGGAGGGGGGGGATGGGGAAACTGCTGAAGCAGTCAGAATCAAGATGAACTCCGACACTGATGAGAAAAACATTTAGGACACAAGCAGCGGGGTCCGGATGTTGTGTTGGAGCACACGGTTATAGGAGGAGGGGAAAGGGAAAGTATAGTGTATGTTAAAGGAAGAAGGTGGAGGTGCGGGTGGAGGGACACACGGTTATAGGAGGAGGGGAAAGGGAAAGTATAGTGTATGTTAAAGGAAGAAGGTGGGGGTGGAGGGACACACGGTTATAGGAGGAGGGGAAAGGGAAAGTATAGTATATGTTAAAGGAAGAAGGTGGAGGTGGAGGGACACACGGTTATAGGAGGAGGGGAAAGGGAAAGTATAGTGTATGTTAAAGGAAGAAGGTGGGGGTGGGGGTGGAGGGACACACGGTTATAGGAGGAGGGGAAAGGGAAAGTATAGTGTATGTTAAAGGAAGAAGGTGGGGGTGGGGGGACACACGGTTATAGGAGGAGGGGAAAGGGAAAGTATAGTATATGTTAAAGGAAGAAGGTGGGGGTGGAGGTGGAGGGACACACGGTTATGGGGAGGAGGGGAAAGAGAAAGTATAGTATATGTTAAAGGAAGAAGGTGGAGGTGGGGGGACACACTGTTATAGGAGGAGGGGAAAGGGAAAGTATAGTATATGTTAAAGGAAGAAGGTGGAGGTGGGGGGACACACTGTTATAGGAGGAGGGGAAAGGGAAAGTATAGTGTATGTTAAAGGAGGAAGGTGGGGGTGGAGGGATAAACGAAGGAGGGGGGAGGGGGGATGGAGGTGGAGGACAAACCGACACAGGGAAAACTAAAAGGATGAAATGCGGTGAAGGTGTCAGGGCTTTTAATTGGCTGGCTGTTTTGGTAACGTCACCTGGAAACAAGGGTTTTCTCCCATACTGCATGTTGAGACGAGATTGATGAGACTGCCCCCACACCTCCCCCCCTCCCCCCCTGGATTCTGTGTGTGTGTGTGTGTGTGTGTGTGTGTGTGTGTGTGTGTGTGTGTGTGTGAACTGTGAATAAAGAGAGACATTTCTATGGACCCTTGGTCCTGT
>NC_134890.1:34480469-34482969 GCF_041734735.1 Babylonia areolata | reverse complement strand
ACCAGTAGCAACAACAACAACAGCAGTAGTAGTAGTGGGGGATGAGGTGAAGGAGTACCAGTAGCAACAACAACAACAGCAGTAGTAGTAGTGGGGAGGGGGATGAGGTGAAGGAGTACCAGTAGCAACAACAACAGCAACAGCAGTAGTAGAGGGGGAGGAGGAGGTGAAGGAGTACCAGTAGCAACAACAGCAACAGCAGTAGTAGTGGGGGATGAGGTGAAGGAGTACCAGTAGCAACAACAACAGCAGTAGTAGTAGAGGGGGAGGAGGAGGTGAAGGAGTACCAGTAGCAACAACAGCAACAGCAGTAGTAGTGGGGGAGGAGGTGAAGGAGTACCAGTAGCAACAACAGCAACAGCAGTAGTAGTGGGGGATGAGGTGAAGGAGTACCAGTAGCAACAACAACAACAACAACAGCAGTAGTAGAGGGGAAGGAGGTGAAGGAGTTCCAGTAGCAACATCAGTAGCATCATCATCAGTAGCAGCAGCAGCAGCAGCAGCAGCAGTAGTAGTAGTAGTAGTAGCAGAAGCAGCAGTAGTGGGCGACGTCGTCTTGAGTTTTACGTCAATCCACTTTGATACTGGTAGAGGTGGGGAGGAGGTAAAGGGGAGGGGGAGTAAAGCAGAGGGGAGGGGCAAGGTGTGGCTGTGTGTGTGTGTGTGTGTGTGTGTGTGTGTGTGTGTGTGTGTGTGTGTGTGTGTGTGTGTGTGTTTGTGTATGGGTGTGTGTTGTGTGTTTGTGTGTGTGAGAGAGAGAGAGAGAGAGAGAGAGAGAGAGAGAGAGAGAGAGAGAGAGACAGGCAGACACAGTGAAAGGGAATCACAACCACATCTACCATCATATCAAATTACCACATCGAAGCCGGGCAAAACCAACAATTTTCTTCTCCTGTTTCAAACGTAAACCACGAAGAAAAAAAAAAGTAGAATCAGTTATGCCTTTTTAATGTGCATAATTATGAAAAAAGTAAGTATACGAACAAAATCACCTTGCTCAATAAATGCTATGGAAACGTCACATGAGGAAGGCCATACATAGGCGGAATAAGGGAGGCCATTTCAGGTCACTCCCAAGCTGACAGTAATTGCAGCCAGCGTTACGGGCCCTGCCACCTGTGGCCGCCTGACGACAAAGTTGTGTGGCGAGTGGTGGCCCCTCCCGCTGTGCTGGCTGCCAGTCGGCCTTTGAAGACGTTCGTCACGCCTCCAGTCACAGCGGGGGATGCCGGGAATGCACCTTATGTCGTCTGCATTGTTTGGCTGGCTCGTCAAATCGTCATCATTTTCTTCCCCTTCTTGTTTTCTTTTTGTTAAGGCAAAAAAAAAAAAAAAAAAAAAAAGTGTGTGTGTGTGTGTGTGTGTGTGTGTGTGTGTGTGTGTGTGTGTGTGTGTGTGTGTGTGTGTGTGTGAGCGCGGGTGTGTGTCTGTGTGTTTGTGCGCGCACGCTTTCTGGGGCCCCTTTCTTTTCCCTGGAAGATGAATAACTTTTCCCCAGGCTCTTCTTTGCTTTCTGTCGTCAGTTTCCGGAAATGGTAGCCAAGGGAGACAAACGCTTCTCTTCTCACCCGTTCCCAGAGACCCTTAACCCCTTCACATCCGCAGTGACCACAGCCGAACACGAGAAAGTTTGAATTTTTGAATGCAAAAGGGGTTAAAGAGACACAACTCCCCCCAAATGCACCCCCCCCCCCCCCGCCCCATCCCCAGTGACCGTTCAGACCCTTCCTTCAGTTTGACCAGTGCCTGATGGACTGCAGGGTTCACGCGCCAGAGAACCACTAGGGACACTGCAGACGACAGAAGGCAGTTTCAGTTTCAATTTCAATTTCAATTTCTCAAGGTGTGTCTGCGTTCGGAGAAATCCATGTTCGCTACACCACATCTGCTAGGCTGATGCCTGATTGATAGCACAACCCATCGCGCTTAGTCAGGCCTTGAGTGCCTGCAGGTATGTTTATTTACCTTTCACAGTGGATTTCTACATGGTTTGTTTGTTTTTCCAGAGGACAACACTCGTTGCCGTGATTTTTTTGTTTTTTGTTTGGTTGGTTTTGGGGGATTTTTTTTTCAGTGCGCCAAGTGCGTGTGGCACACGGGACCTCGGTGTATCGTCTCACCCGAATGATGAGACGCTCAGTTTGATTTTCCAGTCAAACTTGGGAGAAAGGGCGAGGATTCGAACCCAGACTCTCACAGGCTCTCTGTATTGGCAGCTGAGCGTCTTAACCATTCTGCCACCTTGTGAGAAGTGGGACAGAAGGCGGTGCTTATTACCCCCTGATCAGTGTGACGGGGCAGACGAAAGGCGGCCTGGTGACTGCAGCAGACATCACAGCACAGGATGCACAACACTGGACACACACTCTGTCAACGTAACACGACCAGCTGGCGATCACTCCTGTCTCTCTGCCTGTGGTGACACACGCCGCAATTAGTCAGCTTTGCAGTGATCTCCCCTGCGTGGAGAAGTGCTCTCCCTTCTTCTTCGCTTTTCTCT
>NC_134890.1:34465469-34475469 GCF_041734735.1 Babylonia areolata | reverse complement strand
AGACAACACAGCATGTTGACCTGTAGACAGCACAGCATGTTGACCTGTAGACAGCACAGCACGTTGACCTGTAGACACCACTGTATATTGACCTGTTGACAGCACAGCATGTTGACCTGTAGACAGCACAGTATATTGACCTGTAGACAGCACAGTATATTGACCTGTAGACAGCACTGTATATTGACCTGTAGACAGCATGTTGACCTGTAGACAGCACTGCACGTTGACCTGTAGACAGCACAGAGTGTTGACCTGTAGACAGCACAGCATGTTGCCCTGTAGACAGCACAGCATGTTGACCTGTAGACAGCATGTTGACCTGTAGACAGCACAGCATGTTGACCTGTAGACAGCATGTTGACCTGTAGACAGCACAGTATGTTGACCTGTAGACAGCACAGCATGTTGACCTGTAGACAACACAGCATGTTGACCTGTAGACAGCACAGTATGTTGACCTGTAGACAGCACAGTATGTTGACCTGTAGACAGCATGTTGACCTGTAGACAGCACAGCACGTTGACCTGTAGACAGCACAGCATGTTGACCTGTAGACAGCACAGTGTTGACCTGTAGACAGCACAGCATGTTGCCCTGTAGACAGCACAGCATGTTGACCTGTAGACAGCACAGTATGTTGACCTGTAGACAACACAGCATGTTGACCTGTAGACAGCACAGTATGTTGACCTGTAAACAGCACAGTATGTTGACCTGTAGACAGCACAGCATGTTGACCTGTAGACAGCACAGCATGTTGACCTGTAGACAGCACAGTATGTTGACCTGTAGACAGCACAGCGTGTTGACCTGTAGACAGCACTGTATGTTGACCTGTAGACAGCACAGCATATTGACCTGTAGACAGCACAGCGTGTTGACCTGTAGACAGCACAGCATGTTGACCTGTAGACAGCACAGCATGTTGACCTATAGACAGCACAGCGTGTTGACCTGTAGACAGCACAGCGTGTTGACCTGTAGACAGCACAGCATGTTGACCTATAGACAGCACAGCGTGTTGACCTGTAGACAGCACAGCGTGTTGACCTGTAGACAGCACTGTATGTTGACCTGTAGACAGCACAGCATGTTGACCTGTAGACAGCACAGTATGTTGACCTGTAGACAGCACAGCATGTTGACCTGTAGACAACACAGTATGTTGACCTGTAGACAGCATAGCACGTTGACCTGTAGACAGCACAGTATATTGACCTGTAGACAGCACAGCATGTTGCCCTGTAGACAGCACAGTATGTTGACCTGTAGACAGCACAGTATGTTGACCTGTAGACAACACAGCATGTTGACCTGTAGACAGCACAGCATGTTGACCTGTAGACAGCACAGTATGTTGACCTGTAGACAGCACAGTATGTTGACCTGTAGACAACACAGCATGTTGACCTATAGACAGCATAGCACGTTGACCTGTAGACAGCACAGCATGTTGACCTGTAGACAGCATGTTGCCCTGTAGACAGCACAGTATGTTGACCTGTAGACAACACAGCATGTTGACCTGTAGACAGCATAGCACGTTGACCTGTAGACAGCACAGCATGTTGACCTGTAGACAGCACAGTATGTTGACCTGTAGACAGCATAGCACGTTGACCTGTAGACAGCACAGCATGTTGACCTGTAGACAGCATGTTGCCCTGTAGACAGCACAGTATGTTGACCTGTAGACAGCACTGTATGTTGACCTGTAGACAGCACAGCATGTTGACCTGTAGACAGCACGTTGACCTGTAGACAGCACAGTATGTTGACCTATAGACAGCACAGCATGTTGACCTATAGACAGCACTGTATGTTGACCTATAGACAGCACTGTATGTTGACCTGTAGACAGCACAGTATGTTGACCTGTAGACAACACAGCATGTTGACCTGTAGACAGCATAGCACGTTGACCTGTAGACAGCACAGCATGTTGACCTGTAGACAGCACAGTATGTTGACCTGTAGACAGCACAGTATGTTGACCTGTAGACAGCATAGCACGTTGACCTGTAGACAGCACAGCATGTTGACCTGTAGACAGCATGTTGCCCTGTAGACAGCACAGTATGTTGACCTGTAGACAGCACTGTATGTTGACCTGTAGACAGCACAGCATGTTGACCTGTAGACAGCACGTTGACCTGTAGACAGCACAGTATGTTGACCTGTAGACAACACAGCATGTTGACCTGTAGACAGCACTGTATGTTGACCTGTAGACAACACAGCACGTTGACCTGTAGACAGCACAGCATGTTGACCTGTAGACAGCACAGCACGTTGACCTGTAGACAGCACAGCGTGTTGACCTGTAGACAGCACAGCACGTTGACCTTTATGACGGAGCTAGGAATGGTCATTAAAAAAAAAAGCTTAAACAAGGAGGCACTGTGTCAGAGATGGTCAGTCGTTGTTCTGATACAGTCTGATACAGCATGGTGGTCAGTCGTTGGACATGATACAGTCTGATACAGCATGGTGGTCAGTCGTTGGTCTGATACAGTCTGATACAGCATGGTGGTCAGTCGTTGGACATGATACAGTCTGATACAGCATGGTGGTCAGTCGTTGGACATGATACAGTCTGATACAGCATGGTGGTCAGTCGTTGTTCTGATACAGCATGGTGGTCAGTCGTTGTTCTGATACAGTCTGATACAGCATGGTGGTCAGTCGTTGTTCTGATACAGTCTGATACAGCATGGTGGTCAGTCGTTGTTCTGATATAGTCTGATACAACATGGTGGTCAGTCGTTGTTCTGATACAGTCTGATACAGCATGGTGGTCAGTCGTTGGACATGATACAGTCTGATACAGCATGGTGGTCAGTCGTTGTTCTGATACAGTCTGATACAGCATGGTGGTCAGTCGTTGGACATGATACAGTCTGATACAGCATGGTGGTCAGTCGTTGTTCTGATACAGTCTGATACAGCATGGTGGTCAGTCGTTGGACATGAAACAGTCTGATACAGCATGGTGGTCAGTCGTTGGACATGAAACAGTCTGATACAGCATGGTGGTCAGTCGTTGGACATGAAACAGTCTGATACAGCATGGTGGTCAGTCGTTGGACATGATACAGTCTGATACAGCATGGTGGTCAGTCGTTGGACATGATACAGTCTGATACAGCATGGTGGTCAGTCGTTGGTCTGATACAGTCATACAGCATGGTGGTCAGTCGTTGGACATGATATAGTCTGATACAGCATGGTGGTCAGTCGTTGGACATGAAACAGTCTGATACAGCATGGTGGTCAGTCGTTGGACATGATACAGTCTGATACAGCATGATAGACGCATTGTGAAAACATGAAGAAGGTAGCAAAGAAAGAAAGAAAGAAAGAAACACACACACACACACACACACACACACACACACGCTTGAAAACCGCCACAAAAACAATCATGATTCACAATCGTCAAAGAAAAGTTGAAAGAGTGTTAACTCAGTGTAACAAAATCATTATTCATATTTATTATTTTCTAACTGAAATAAAGTAGGTTGCACTGCCTCCTCAAGTTTCTTGCAGTCAGTTAGTAAAATGTGAAAACCAAAAATGGGAGGGGAGGGTTTGAGAAGGGAGGGTGGGGAGAGAGTAGGGGGAGGGTTTGAGAAGGGAGGGGTGGGGAGAGAGTGGGGGGAGGGTTTGAGAAGGGAGGGCTAGGGGTGGGGAGAGAGTGGGGGGAGGGTTTGAGAAGGGAGGGGTGGGAGAGAGTGGGGGGAGGGTTTGAGAAGGGAGGGTGGGGGGAGAGTGGGGGAGGGTTTGAGAAGGGAGGGGTGGGGAGAGAGTGGGGGGGGGGGGAGGAGAACGATCATAATCTGCACAGAAACATTTTCAGAACGTACTCATTCCCACACAAGCTCTGTGTTGGCACAGATACTCAGTTTTCTGCTCCAACGAACGTTTTTATTTTTGCTCTCTCTCTATTTCCCCCCTTTTTTGCGGGGTATTGCTTTTTTTTCGTTGGTCGGTTGTTGTTTTGTTTTTCGAGCTGTCAAGGTCACTTGCAACAGATTTCTGCCATGCATGCAAAACTTTGATCAGGTTTTCATCAGCATGTTTTCTATACACTCTAATGTGCATGAACCGTCGTAACTTTCCCTGTCTGTCTCTCTGTCGCTGTCTCTACCTTTGTCTGTCTGTCTGTTACTCTGTATGTCTCTGTCTCTCACTCTTTCTTTCTTTCTCACTCTCTTTCCTCAAATGTTTTAAGATTAAGATAAGACAGTAAGCTTATGCAATGTCTCCCCCTTTTCAAGAATAATAAATGAACACGACAATAATTGAAGGAAATAAGAGAAGGAAGTGCTGTACTCAGTAGTGAACAAGTAATATCAGAACTTTCCTCACTTAGGTCATTAGTGAACAAGTAATATCAGAACTGTCCTCACTTACGTCATTAGTGAACAAGTAATATCAGAACTTTCCTCACTTACATCAGCAGTGAACAAGTAATATCAGAACTTTCCTCACTTACGTCAGTAGTGAACAAGTAATATCAGAACTGTCCTCACTTACATCATTAGTGAACAAGTAATATCAGAACTTTCCTCACTTACATCAGCAGTGAACAAGTAATATCAGAACTTTCCTCACTTACATCATTAGTGAACAAGTAATATCAGAACTGTCCTCACTTACATCAGTAGTGAACAAGTAATATCAGAACTGTCCTCACTTACGTCAGTAGTGAACAAGTAATATCAGAACTTTCCTCACTTACGTCATCAGTGAACAAGTAATATCAGAACTGTCCTCACTTACGTCAGTAGTGAACAAGTAATATCAGAACTTTCCTCACTTACATCATTAGTGAACAAGTAATATCAGAACTTTCCTCACTTACGTCATCAGTGAACAAGTAATATCCGAACTTTCCTCACTTACGTCATTAGTGAACAAGTAATATCAGAACTTTCCTCACTTACGTCATTAGTGAACAAGTAATATCAGAACTTTCCTAACTTACGTCATTAGTGAACAAGTAATATCAGAACTTTCCTCACTTACGTCATTAGTGAACAAGTAATGTCAGAACTTTCCTCACTTACATCATTAGTGAACAAGTAATCATCAGAACTTTCCTCACTTACATCATTAGTGAACAAGTAATATCAGAACTATCCTCACTTACGTCATTAGTGAACAAGTAATATCAGAACTTTCCTCACTTACATCAGTAGTGAACAAGTAATATCCGAACTTTCCTCACTTACATCAGTAGTAGACATCCAGACAAGACAGACAAATAGAAAGAAACAGAGAGTGAGACAGAGAAAGATAAACAGACAAACAGATAGATCCAGAGACAGGCAGACAGATAGACAAAAAGGCAGACAGATAGAAACAGAGAGACAGAAAGACAGACAGACAGGCAAACAGAGAGAAACAGAGAGACAGAAAGACAGACAGACAGGCAAACAGAGAGAAACAGAGAGATAGAAAGACAAACAGACAGACAGACAGGTAGACAGAGAGAAACAGAGAGACAGAAAGACAGACAGACAGGTAGACAGAGAGAAACAGAGAGACAGACAAAGATAAGAGATAGACAGACAGATAATCAAAGACAGAGTGAGGCAGAGATAGACAGATAAGAGAGAGAATGAACGAACGAAAATGTTTTGATGAACTTTGGCCATGGACCACAATTCAAAACCAGGGGACTGGGGGTGGGCATGGGAAGGGGTATTATAACACTTGAATAGATGACACAATATCATAATGTTCACGGACTTGACATTAATTCTACTTAATTAGGTCTGAGTATATCATTTCTCCTTTTGATCGCATGGAAAATAAATTTTGATACATGGCAATTTCTCTGCTGGTTGTTTGATCGGAGAAGTGAACTAAGAGACATGTTAAACAGTCTTGAAGAAATTTTGTCCATAAATCAATATTTACAGAACAAACAAACAACAAATGGTATTCATCTTCTAGTTCACCTTGACAAAAAGGACAATGCTTTAAAACATCATTTTCAGTGTACCTATTAACATTATTATTTAAAGGAAGCACATTAAATCTGGCCTGAGACAACGCCACTCTGAAACAATATTCATCAGCATTTGTTATGTATTTTTCTTTTTCAAATATAACTTTGAATGATCTGTAGCATGAATATCTGTCTCTATCACTAATAGTACCCGACCATTCTTGAATGAAGATATCTATAAGTCTTTGCTTGAAAGTAATAAGAAATCCTTTCACATCACCAACACCCTGTTGCATCCACACAAAATTAAAACCTGTTGAACATAATATTTCTCTAACTTGAGAAGCCCAACACTGTTTTCCATTTAAATCTAACCCAAGCAACATCTGATAAGCCATGAATGGCAGTCTATTTTGATCCATCTGTAGTATTCTAAACCAGTACCTTATAACATTCAAGAACGAGTTTACAAATAACGGATATCTACCAAGATCACCATAAACCACTTTGGCTGTTTTCACTGGCACTCCCAAGAATCACTCACATGCTAATAAATGAATTTTTTCTACATTCTCAGTCTTTTCATACCCCAAATATCAGACGCATACAACAGAACAGGCTGTACCTTTACATCAAATAGATAAGAGAGAGAGAGAGAGAGAGAGAGAGAGAGAGAGAGAGAGAGAGAGAGAGAGAGAGCTTATGTTCCCCAACGGGTCTTCTAACGCACACGTAAACTATGGACTGTGTGATGAAGTTTTCCGGAAAGATGAGGGACGAGAAGGAGGGACGGGAAAAAACACGTGAGGCCGCCATCCTGAACAGGAAGTGATCTGATAATCACTGGGGATTATCCCCCATTTCCTGCATCTCGCTGAGTTACCGGCCTTAAAGCTGCCACATGCACTCGCAGGTGCTTGTGTGCCCGGACTCCTGTAAGACTGGTTTTTTTCCCTTTCTCTCCTTTTCTAAGGGGGTCGGAGGCGGGGGGTCGGGGGGTCGGGGGTGGGGGCTGGGGGGTGGGGGCTGGGGGGTGGGCGGGGGTGGGGGGGTGGGGTGGGGGGGCTAGTGGCGGAGAAAAGTCCTCAAAATTCTTAGTTAACCAATTTATTTTTCTTCTCCCTTATTTATATTTATTAATTTTACATCTGGTCCTCCATTCTCATAATTATTTCCCTGTGCTCTGTGTGATGACAGCCCTTCACTGACATCCTTACCTGTAAGGTCGGTCTTATCGCAGAGAGGTGACAGCCCTTCACTGACATCCTGACCTGTAAGGTCTGTCTTATCTCAGTGAGGTGACAGCCCTTCACTGACATCCTGACCTGTAAGCTCTGTCTCAGTGGGGTGACAGCCCTTCACTGACATCCTGACCTGTAAGCTGTGTACTTATCTCAGTGAGGTGACAGCCCTTCACTGACATCCAAACCTGTGAGCTCTGTCTTATCTTATTGAGGATACAGCCCTTCACTGACATCCTGACCTGTAAACTGTGTCTTACTTCAGTGTGATGACAGCCCTTCACTGACATCCTGACCTGTAAGCTCTGTCTGATCTTATTGAGGTGACAGCCCTTCACTGACATCCTGACCTGTAAGCTGTGTCTTACTTCAGTGTGATGACAGCCCTTCACTGACATCTTGACCTGTAAGCTGTGTCTTACTTCAGTGTGATGACAGCCCTTCACTGACATCCTGACCTGTAAGGTCTGTCTTATCTCAGTGAGGTGACAGCCCTTCACTGACATCCTGACCTGTAAGGTCTGTCTTATCTCAGTGAGGTGACAGCCCTTCACTGACATCCTGACCTGTTAACTGTGTCTCAGTGGGATGACAGCCCTTCACTGACATCCTGACCTGTAAGCTGTGTCTCAGTGGGGTGACAGCCCTTCACTGACATCCTGACCTGTAAGCTGTGTCTGTCTGATGAGTCCTTCACTGACCTGCACACACGTCCTCAGCACTGAAGGGGTTAAAGGTCGTGTTTGATGTGTGAAGACATGGGGACTTCAGGCAGTGTTTGATGTGTGAAGACATGGGGACTTCAGGCAGTGTTTGATGTGTGAAGACATGGAGACTTCAGGCACTGTTTGATGTGTGAAGACATGGGGACTTCAGGCAGTGTTTGATGTGTGAAGACATGGGGACTTCAGGCACTAAGTGTTTGATGTGTGAAGACATGGGGACTTCAGGCACTAAGTGTTTGATGTGTGAAGACATGGGGACTTCAGGCAGTGTTTGATGTGTGAAGACATGGGGACTTCAGGCATTAAGTGTTTGATGTGTGAAGACTTGGGGACTTCAGGCAGTGTTTGATGTGTGAAGACATGGGGACTTCAGGCAGTGTTTGATGTGTGAAGACATGGGGACTTCAGGCACTAAGTGTTTGATGTGTGAAGACATGGGGACTTCAGGCACTAAGTGTTTGATGTGTGAAGACATGGGGACTTCAGGCAGTGTTTGATGTGTGAAGACATGGGGACTTCAGGCATTAAGTGTTTGATGTGTGAAGACATGGGGACTTCAGGCACTGTTTGATGTGTGAAGACATGGGGACTTCAGGCAGTGTTTGATGTGTGAAGACATGGGGACTTCAGGCAGTGTTTGATGTGTGAAGACATGGGGACTTCAGGCAGTGTTTGATGTGTGAAGACATGGGGACTTCAGGCAGTGTTTGATGTGTGAAGACATGGGGACTTCAGGCACTAAGTGTTTGATGTGTGAAGACATGGGGACTTCAGGCAGTGTTTGATGTGTGAAGACATGGGGACTTCAGGCAGTGTTTGATGTGTGAAGACATGGGGACTTCAGGCAGTGTTTGATGTGTGAAGACATGGGGACTTCAGGCACTAAGTGTTTGATGTGTGAAGACATGGGGACTTCAGGCAGTGTTTGATGTGTGAAGACATGGGGACTTCAGGCAGTGTTTGATGTGTGAAGACGTGGGGACTTCAGGCACTAAATGTTTGATGCTTGAAGACATGGGGACTCAGGTACTTAGCAACCTTGCAGATATGTTGAACAGGTACTGGGACTAGAGGTTTCGCCATCCCTTTGGGGTGAACATCAAGCTCTCAACCACTCCAAGCTAGTTCAGTTGCACATTTTGCAAAGAGTCTTTCCGAAGATCGCTCAGCTGTTGAGACAATTTGGTGTGGGAGCGGTGTGAGTCAGAACTGTACGGACCACTCCAGCGACTGATTAGTTGTAGCAGTAGTAGTGTCGTCATGATCGTCACCATCATCATTGATAGTAATAATATTATCATTATCATCATCGTCATCATCATGATCATCATCATCATCGTCATTATTATTATCACCGACACACGCCACAAGCCCAAGAAGCCAATTCAAAATGCTCTGTCGGGAGTCCAGACGTTCACTGTGTGCACGCAGCGCTTTAACATCTTTTGCGCGAGACGGAGGAAATTGGGGGTAATTCCCCCTGATTATGATGGTTACCGGGCTCACACTGTGCCTCGGGTTCCTTCCCAGACCTACCCCCCCCACCCCCACCCCCCACCCCTCCCGAACCCCTCCCACCCACCCCGCTCTCTCGCTCTCTCTAGCGTCATATATAAAAAGGCATATTAGAGAGAGCTGTGGGAAGTGTTGCACACTGACGAGCATGTTCCACTGAAAGGCTGTGGAGAAAGTTCGCCGCTACAGGCTTGGAGAACTGTGCAGTGACAGTTCATTTTCTGCAGAAATAATCACAGGATAAAACGCCCCTTTGAAGTTTATCACCATAATCTGCGCTTTCCTTTTGATTGACATGCACGGAAAAGCAAGTTGCTGTGTCGTTGTTGGGCTCATTAAACAGGCGAAGCATGGTGCATTCAGGGGCCGGCACGCCCAAACTACAGAGATATGTAATTATGTTTACATCACTATATAATTATGTCTAGCTGTGTCCGAAACGGGTATGCGTTGGACTTGTGGTCCAGTGTTGACCAGTGATCAGGGTTCCAGGCCCCGTTTCGGCATGGTGTTGTGTCCTTGGGAAAGGCGCTTTACTCCGATTTTCCTCACTCCA
>NC_134890.1:34455469-34462969 GCF_041734735.1 Babylonia areolata | reverse complement strand
TTATGGCGGGGGGGGGTGGGGGGGGGGAGGAATACCGATAATAATTATGGCGGTGGGGGGTGGGGGGGAATACCGATAAATGAATGATGTGTGGAGGGGGTGTGGTGTGGTCAACACACTGAATGATGTGTGGAGGGGTGTGGTGTGGTCAACACATTTAATGATGTGTGGAGGGGTGTGGTGTGGTCAACACACTGAATGATGTGTGGAGGGGTGTGGTGTGGTCAACACACTGAATGATGTGTGGAGGGGTGTGGTGTGGTCAACAGACTGAATGATGTGTGGAGGGGTGTGGTGTGGTCAACACACTGAATGATGTGTGTGGAGGGGTGTGGTGTGGTCAACAGACTGAATGATGTGTGTGGAGGGGTGTGGTGTGGTCAACACACTGAATGATGTGTGGAGGGGTGTGGTGTGGTCAACAGACTGAATGATGTGTGGAGGGGTGTGGTGTGGTCAACAGACTGAATGATGTGTGTGGAGGGGTGTGGTGTGGTCAACACACTGAATGATGTGTGGAGGGTTGTGGTGTGGTCAACAGACTGAATGATGTGTGTGGAGGGGTGTGGTGTGGTCAACAGACTGAATGATGTGTGGAGGGGTGTGGTGTGGTCAACACACTGAATGATGTGTGGAGGGGTGTGGTGTGGTCAACACACTGAATGATGTGTGGAGGGGTGTGGTGTGGTCAACACACTGAATGATGTGTGGAGGGGTGTGGTGTGGTCAACACACTGAATGATGTGTGTGGAGGGGTGTGGTGTGGTCAACACACTGAATGATGTGTGTGGAGGGGTGTGGTGTGGTCAACACACTGAATGATGTGTGGAGGGGTGTGGTGTGGTCAACACACTGAATGATGTGTGTGGAGGGGTGTGGTGTGGTCAACACATTGAATGATGTGTGGAGGGGTGTGGTGTGGTCAACAGACTGAATGATGTGTGTGGAGGGGTGTGGTGTGGTCAACACATTGAATGATGTGTGGAGGGGTGTGGTGTGGTCAACACACTGAATGATGTGTGGAGGGGTGTGGTGTGGTCAACACACTGAATGATGTGTGGAGGGGTGTGGTGTGGTCAACACACTGAATGATGTGTGGAGGGGTGTGGTGTGGTCAACACACTGAATGATGTGTGGAGGGGTGTGGTGTGGTCGACACACTGAATGATGTGTGGAGGGGTGTGGTGTGGTCAACAGACTGAATGATGTGTGTAGGGGTGTGGTGTGGTCAACAGACTGAATGATGTGTGGAGGGGTGTGGTGTGGTCAACACACTGAATGATGTGTGGAGGGGTGTGGTGTGGTCAACAGACTGAATGATGTGTGGAGGGGTGTGGTGTGGTCAACACACTGAATGATGTGTGGAGGGGTGTGGTGTGGTCAACACACTGAATGATGTGTGGTGGTGTGGTGATGGTCAGAAGACCATAGGAAACAGAGACGTGTAACTAATGACAAAGACGTGTTCACAAAGTACGTTTTGTTATTTCCCTTCCTCCCCCACCCCCTGTCTTCCTTCCACTGTAGGTATCCCTGGCTTCATTCCTTCCTTCCTTCCACTGTAGGTATCCCTGGCTTCATTCCTTCCTTCCTTCCACTGTAGGTATCCCTGGCTTCATTCCTTCCTTCCTTCCACTGTAGGTACCCCTTTCTTCCTTCCTTCCTTCCACTGTAGGTATCCCTGGCTTCATTCCTTCCTTCCTTCCACTGTAGGTATCCCTTTCTTCCTTCCTTCCTTCCTTCCACTGTAGGTATCCCTGGCTTCATTTCTTCCTTCCTTCCACTGTAGGTATCCCTGGCTTCATTCCTTCCTTCCTTCCACTGTAGGTACCCCTGGCTTCATTTCTTCCTTCCTTCCACTGTAGGTACCCCTGGCTTCATTCCTTCCTTCCTTCCACTGTAGGTATCCCTGGCTTCATTCCTTCCTTCCTTCCACTGTAGGTATCCCTGGCTTCATTCCTTCCTTCCTTCCACTGTAGGTACCCCTGGCTTCATTCCTCCCTTCCTTCCACTGTAGGTATCCCTGGCTTCATTTCTTCCTTCCTTCCACTGTAGGTATCCCTGGCTTCATTCCTTGCTTCCTTCCACTGTAGGTACCCCTGGCTTCATTCCTTCCTTCCTTCCACTGTAGGTACCCCTGGCTTCATTTCTTCCTTCCTTCCACTGTAGGTACCCCTGGCTTCATTCTTTCCTTCCTTCCACTGTAGGTATCCCTGGCTTCATTCCTTCCTTCCTTCCACTGTAGGTATCCCTGGCTTCATTCCTTCCTTCCTTCCACTGTAGGTATCCCTGGCTTCATTCCTTCCTTCCTTCCACTGTAGGTATCCCTGGCTTCATTCCTTCCTTCCTTCAACTGTAGGTACCCCTGGCTTCATTTCTTCCTTCCTTCCACTGTAGGTATCCCTGGCTTCATTCCTTTCTTCCTTCCACTGTAGGTACCCCTGGCTTCATTTCTTCCTTCCTTCCACTGTAGGTACCCCTGGCTTCATTCCTTTCTTCCTTCCACTGTAGGTATCCCTGGCTTCATTCCTTCCTTCCTTCGACTGTAGGTACCCCTGGCTTCATTCCTTCCTTCCACTGTAGGTACCCCTGGCTTCATTCCTTCCTTCCTTCCACTGTAGGTATCCCTGGCTTCATTCCTTCCTTCCTTCCACTGTAGGTACCCCTGGCTTCATTTCTTCCTTCCTTCCACTGTAGGTATCCCTGGCTTCATTTCTTCCTTCCTTCCACTGTAGGTATCCCTGGATTCATTTCTTCCTTCCTTCCACTGTAGGTATCCCTTTCTTCCTTCCTTCCTTCCACTGTAGGTATCCCTGGCTTCATTCCTTCCTTCCTTCCACTGTAGGTATCCCTTTCTTCCTTCCTTCCTTCCTTCCACTGTAGGTATCCCTGGCTTCATTTCTTCCTTCCTTCCACTGTAGGTACCCCTGGCTTCATTTCTTCCTTCCTTCCACTGTAGGTACCCCTGGCTTCATTTCTTCCTTCCTTCCACTGTAGGTATCCCTGGCTTCATTTCTTCCTTCCTTCCACTGTAGGTACCCCTGGCTTCGTTATTGTCGTCCTTCTCCCTTTTTTCATTTCTTCCTTCCTTCCCGCCTTCTTTCCTTTCTTCCTAAATTCCTTCGTTTCTTTCTTCCTTTTTTCCTTCCTTCTTTGCTTCCTTCCTTTCTTCCTTCTTTCCTCCCATAATTCCTTCTTTCCATCATTCATTGCAGAGGTCTGGCGGCCAGCCCAGTGCCATCAGAGATGTCGTTGCTGAGCCTGAGGAGTGGCGGCAGTGGTGGTGGAGGTGGTGGGAGTGGCGGGGAGTCTGTGACGCAGCTGGCGTCACGCATCCAGTGGGAGCAGCTCCAGAGGGCCTACTCCTTCCACACCTCGGCTGCTGCTGCGGCTGCCAGTCGTCGCTTCAGTCCTGCCAGTCTGCCGGGTGAGTTGGTGGCTTGGTTGGCTGGTTGGCTGGTGGGTTGGTTCGCTGGTTGGTGGGTTGGCTGGCTGGTGGCTTGGTTGGCTGGTGGGTTGGCTGATTGGATGGTTGGCTGGTTCGTTCGTTGCTTGGATGACTGGATGGTTTGTTAGTTGATGGGTGTGTCGATGGGCTAATTGGCTGGTTGGCTGGTTGGGTGGGTGGGTGGGTGGGTGGGTGGTTGAGAATCAGAATCAGAATCAATCTTAATGTCAATTATATCTTAACAAGGTTTATGAGACACGCATTCAAAGTTACATGAAACCACGCACAAACAGCAAAACAAGATAAAAGACATTGAACAAGAGATTGAATCACTCCTGGAACACGCTATACGAATTTCCCAAACAATCCGACAAGTTTGTCTTCCAGTATTAGCTAACTGGGTTTAATAATATATGGAAGGTAGTTTTGAATTTTTTGTATGAATTCTAATCTAATTTATTTGTATAATTTGCAGTCATCTAAGAAATGATATTCATCCCCTGTTGTTTGACATTGTAAACAGTCTCCTTTATTTTGGGATGTTGTAATATCTGCCTTTTTCTATTACTAAATCATGAGAGGATATTCTTAATTTGCACAATGATTGTTTTTTATTATAATTAAGATATCCTTCAAGCAAATTAGTGTCAAGCTGGGATGGTTGGTTGGTTGGTAGGCTGGTATTCGGTGGTTCCGTTCATATGTTTTGATCAATTTTCTTGTCAAAGGTATACAATCCCATATTATAAACCGAAGAACATATCGGTTGTCTCCCCTCGGATTGACGGGAAACGTCTCTCTCCCTCCGTCTGCCTGTCTGTGTTTCCACGCGCACGTGCGTGCGTGCGTTTATGCAGTAATCCCTCTCCACTTGATCTAAATAATAGTAATAATTATGATGATAATAATAATAATCTCTCTCTCTCTCTCTCTCTCTCTCTCTCTCTCTCTCTCTCTCTCTCTCTCTCTCTCTTCCTCTCTGTGCAGGTATCTGATGAGTTGATTTAACATACCCTGTGCAGTCAGTGATAGTAGCGATAGTATGTTAGTTTCCCAGGCGCATTCAACTTTCTCTCCGCACTTTGATGAAGAAGCTTGATATCAGGGGTTTCAGGTCATGGAACTTTCTGCGATGTGCATCGTTTGGTCTTTTCAATTTGTTCATCACCCCCACCCCGCCCCTTAACACCCCCCCCTCCCCCATGCCCCCCATCCCGTATTGGCCAGAAAACCGAAAGAGGCTGTTGTCAACAAAGACCTGTCAATATCAATGTCAATATCAGTGTCATTATCAGTGTCAGTATCAATGTTATTATCACTGTCAGTATCACTGTCATTATCACTGTATTTATCACTGTCAGTATCACTGTCATTATCACTGTCAATGTCACTGTCAGTATCACTGTCATTATCACTGTCATTATCACTGTCAGTATCACTGTCAATATCACTGTCAATATCACTCTCAATATCACTGTCAGTATCACTGTCAGTATCACTGTCAGTATCACTGTCAGTATCACTCTCAATATCACTGTCAGTATCACTGTCAGTATCACTGTACTGTCGTTATCACTGTCGGTATCACTGTCATTATCACTGTCGTTATCACTGTCAGTATCACTGTCAGTATCACTGTCAGTATCACTGTCATTATCACTGTCGTTATCACTGTCAGTATCACTGTCATTATCACTGTCGTTATCACTGTCATTATCACTGTCAGTATCAATGTCAATATCACTGTCAGTATCACTGTCAATATCACTGTCAATATCACTGTCAGTATCAATGTCAGTATCACTGTCATATCACTGTCATTATCACTGTCAATATCACTGTCAGTATCACTGTCAATATCACTGTCAGTATCACTGTCAGTGTCACTGTCAATATCACTGTCATTATCACTGTCAATATCACTGTCAATATCACTGTCAGTATCACTGTCAGTATCACTGTTATTATCACTGTCAGTATCACTGTCAGCATCACTGTCAATATCACTGTCATTATCACTATCATTGTCACTGTCAATATCATTGTCAGTATCAGTGTCAGTATCAATGTCATTATCACTGTCAGTATCAGTGTCATTATCACTGTCAGTATCAGTGTCAATATCACTGTCATTATCACTGTCAATATCACTGTCAGTATCACTGTCATTATCACTGTCAGTATCACTGTCATTATCACTGTCAGTATGACTGCCAATATCACTGCCATTATCACTGTCAGTATCACTGTCAATATCACTGTCATTATCACTGTCAATATCACTGTCAGTATCAATGTTATTATCACTGTCAGTATCACTGTCATTATCACTATCAATATCACTGTCAGTATCACTGTCAATATCACTGCCATTATCACTGTCATTATCACTGTCAATATCACTGTCATTATCACTGTCATTATCACTGTCAGTATCACTGTCATATCACTGTCATTATCACTGTCAATATCACTGTCAATATCACTGTCAGTATCACTGTCAGTATCACTGTCAATATCACTGTCAGTATCACTGTCAGTATCAGTGTCATTATCACTGTCAATATCACTGTCAGTATCACTGTCAGTATCAGTGTCATTATCACTGTCAATATCACTGTCAGTATCACTGTCATATCACTGTCAACATCACTGTCAGTATCACTGTCATTATCACTGTCAATATCACTGTCATTATCACTGTCATTATCACTGTCAATATCACTGTCAGTATCACTGTCAGTATCAATGTCAGTATCACTGTCATTATCACTGTCATTATCACTGTCAATATCAGTGTCAATATCACTGTCAGTATCACTGTCATTATCACTGTCATTATCACTGTCAGTATCACTGTCATTATCACTGTCATATCACTGTCAATATCACTGTCAGTATCACTGTCATTATCACTGTCAGTATCAATGTCATTATCACTGTCATTATCACTGTCAATATCACTGTCAATATCACTGTCAGTATCACTGTCAGTATCACTGTCAGTATCACTGTCATTATCACTGTCATTATCACTGTCAGCATCACTGTCAATATCACTGTCAGTGTCTCCACCTCCAGGCTTACCGCACAGCTCTGGGTCCCTGGCCGGGGACCTGACCCACCACCCCCACCACCCCCTGCACTCCTTGCACTCCCTGCACTCCCTGCTGGGGGGTCAGCAAGGAGGGGGTTCGGGGTCAGCCGGCACGGCCAGTGGCTACAACTCGGCCTCAGAGGCCCGAGGATACCTGTCGGCCTCCGAGATCCGCGGCTACGCCTCTGGCTCCGACGTTCCCCCCACCCCGGGTAGCGGCAGCATCACCCTGCCTGGCTCGCTGGAAGGTGGGATCAACTTATTTATCATTTCTTGTGGGGGTTTTGTTTGTTTGTTTGTTTGTTGTTTTTACGGGGATTTATGTAACAGATGAGCACTTTATTTCTTTTTTGGCATCCCGTCCAGTCCTTGTACACACCATTCCCTGGTGACTCGCTGGAAGGTCAGATCTGCTGCATGGCAACACCCTACACCCACCCAAATATAAAGTTTTCATTGATCAAATAATTTATTTCTGTACTTCCACAAAACAAAGTTTTGATTAATCAATTAGTTTATTTCTTCTCTCCCCCAAAAAAAGTTTTGATTATTCAGTTAATTCATTTCTGCACTCACACCCGAAAAAATTTTGATTTATCAATTGATTCATTTCTGTACTCCCACCAAAAAACGTGTTGATTAATCAAATAATTTATTTCTGTACTGCACCCCTAAAAAAAGAGATTAATTCATTTATTTTATTACTCCCACCCTCCAAAAAGTTTTGAATTAATCTATTTCTTTGCCCCCCGTAACCCCCCACCCTCTCCCGCCAACAAAAAACAAAACAAAAACAAAAACAAATTGCTTAGTCAATTATTTCAGTACTCCCACCAAAAACGTTTCGATTAATCAATTAATTTGTTTCTGTGCTCCCACCCAAATAGGTTTTGATTAATCAATGAATTCATTTATGTGCTCCACTCAAAAAAGTTTTGATGAATCAGTGAATTCA